>NW_004955457.1:7328379-7382982 GCF_000276665.1 Chinchilla lanigera
CCGTCCACCCCGCTGCCCGGCCCCGGGCAGGGCTCCGGCCTCGGCCGCGCCGCCACCTCCACGCCACCGCCTCCTCCCCAGAGCTGACTAGACTGCGAGGGCGGCGACCAGCCCGGCTTATTTAAAAGGGGTGGGGACCCGGCTAGCGCCTAGAAGCACAGCCACTGCCGGCAGAGAGCGCGGTCTGAGCTCCTCCTTTTTCCGCCGACACCCCCCAAATGAAAGCCCTTACGCCAGCACCTGCCAACCGGATCACGGCCTGAGATCACGTGGACAGCATTAGCCAATCTTAACCAGGCTTCCCTCCACGCGCCCGCCCACGCCCTTACGTCACAGAGCCCCGCCCCGCCCGCGGCTGCCCCGCCCCTGGCGCGGGGCAAGGCGCGGTTTCCATTCATCCGCTGCCCCGCGCTTTCAGGTCCTGCAGGGCGCCTCACTGCCTTTAGTGACTGGAGGCGGTCCGGGTGGACAGACTTTACAGAAAGCCACAGTTAGTACAGCTCTGGTGTCTCCGAGTTGGACAGCTTTCATTTGCCCGCTGAAGTTAGTTACCGGAGGTTACCTCCGGATTGGTGGCAGTTTTTGCAACTAAAGACTCCTCTCCAGCCTTGGTTCCCCTCCGCCTGCAACTTGACCGTAGCAAGCCCCGGAGCTCTGCTGCTGCGTTCGGCGGCGTTGTGGCTGTATGTCTTGAATGGGACCCGAAGACCCGTCGGACACATCACCCTTCTATTTCCTCGCCTATAGCATGAGGACCAAAGGGGTGCCTGGCAGCTCTCTTTTCTCGCCTGTTTCTCGCTAACAGCAGGAGTTTCCAGATTTTCCTCCCATTACTAACACTGCATAAGCATAATTTTTCTTCTACAAAATTGAGAAGCATAAAGTAGGGTAGCAAGGTCCTATCCATAAAGTTGATAAAGGACAGTTAACATTTAGCATTATGTGCCCGATGCTGTTCCCACTGAGACAGTCGCTTAACCCTCAAAAGCAATCCCATCTTAAATTTTACAGAAGAAACTTGAAAAGCAGGCGGCAGGTGTAACTTTCCCAAGGTCACATGACTGCTCAGGGTGAGGCTGGGATAAAGTGGGTCTTAGGCAGTCTGGTTTCCCATAAGCACCTTGTCCTGATTATGTGAAAGTAAAAGTAGAAGTCAAACTCGGGGGAAATGACAGTGAATACTAGGGCTTATTTTGTTTTAAGGAAAAGCGGTTTTTCACGTGGATTTTAAATGCCTTCCTTTCACTCAACATTGATTTAGTTCCGTCTAGGTGCCAAATACTGCGTGTCAAACAGTCCCAATCCCTCAGTGAGTCGGGGAGATGAGAAACAAAGGCTTGGGGGAGTCCAGTCGTCTGAGGTCACACTGCTGGAATGTAAGCCCAGATCTATTTGACTCCAAAGCAGATGCCTGAGCAGAGTTTGAATTTTAACCTAGAAGTGTAAGCGTCATTCAGCGATGTGAAATTAAGGTGTCACTATCAGAAATGTGTGTGATGAGCTCACTCTGGACAATAAGGAAGGGTTAAAGACCACAATAGGACCAATGAAGAGATCATGTTCATCTAGCAGAGGAGAAAGGATTCACTCAAAAGGCACTGGCAGTGACAGAAGAGGGAAAGATGTGTGATCATTTGGGAGACAAAATAGGAAGTACTTGCTGACTGGTTGTGGAGGAGGTGGAAAAATAGGAGGTAGAAAGATTGCTGAGGTTCTGATTTGGGGGACCAGGTATGTAACAGTGCCATCTTTTAGACTAAAAAATGTGGGAAGAGATATAGGGGTGGCAGATAGTTTTTTTTTTCTGCTAAGTAGCATATTAAAATGGAGCTCTCTGATTAAAAGTTGGATATAAATCTCCGTAAGCTAAGTCCAATTTGTGACATTCCAATTTGTGTTTTCACAAATAACACACAGCTGGGCATGGTGGCACACGCCTGTAATCCCAGAACTCAGGAGGCTGAGGCAGGAGGATCGTTGCAAGTTTGAGGCCAACCTGGGCTACAAAGTGAGCTCAAGTCCAGCCTGAACTGCATAGCGAGACCTTGTCTCAAAAATACAAACAAAACAAAACAAAGAAAAAAACACACAAACTAACTCAAACCAAAACAGAGCAGTTGGGAGAAATTTCTTAAAACTTGCATGCTAACAATCTTACTTTTCTTAGTGACTACTTTCATGGAGCAACATGGAATCTACAGTTTTAGGAAATGGGTATCTTGTATAAAATAAAACTTTTAAATGAAATCAACAGTTAAAGGTATATTTTTATCAGAGAGAAAGTAATTGAAGTTGTGGGTGTCAAAGTGGTTACCTTAAGATGAAAGGAATGGGGGAGGGAAGGAAGGAGATTGGAGAGCAGGGAGATTAAAGTGGCATGAAGAGGTGAGCAGGGGACATCAAGTGACATGAGTTGATCAGGTGAGGCTGATCAGGTGAGTCCCATGAGAACGGGAACCGTGTCTTCTTCGCATTTCTGCAGCAGCAGCAGCACCTGGCACAGTGCCTGATCGGTAGGCACTCAATATTTATTACCCTAATGAACAGAGAGTCACATGCTGTGGGAAGGCTGGAAAGCTAGCCCACACCATTGGCTATGGCAGCTCCGGGCTTGGGAATGTGTGTGAGAAGCAGGCCAGCAGCCAGTGGGAAAGGACATGAATAGCAGGAGAGCAAGCCAAGCAGGAACTGAGGTTGTCTCTGCCCAACCCTTTGGCTGAGAAGGGAGATGTGGTCCAGTTTAAAGGGAGATGTAGTCTAAGGAAGTTTTCTCTCTCTAAGCTGGGCAGAAGGTTTGATACTGTGTTAAAGAGTAAGAGCCAATGGAGAAATGAATATTTTGAACTTACAGGAAAAGGAAAAGAATATGAAGCAAAGTCCAAGAAGGCAGAGGCGGGATAGATCCACCTTAGATACAAAAGTCAGGATGGAAGTCAGGCCTGGTGGCACAGGCTTGTAATTCCATCATGCTAGGAGACTGAGGTAAAAGGATCTCAGATTCAAGCCCAGCTTGGGCAATTTAGTGATTTACTGAGACCCTGTCTCAAAATAAAAAATAAAAAGAGGGCTGGGGATGTATCTCAGTGCTAAGGCCTTGCTTACATACCCAGTACCACAAAACAAAAACAAAAAAGAAGCAAAGAAGAAAGGACTTACGTGATCACAGAGACGTTTATGGTGGAGAAGAAGTTTAGAAATAACTTATTTGAAGACCTCTATTTTTCTCTATTTGGAAAACCACTCTGGGAAAGAGGCAAGTATAGTCAGGAGTTATGGCACATGCTTGTAGTCACAGCTTTAGGAGGCTGAAGCAGGAGGATCATGAGTTCAAGGCCAGCCTTGGCAAAGTAGTCAGATTCTGTCTCAAAATTTAAAAAAGGCTACAGACACAACTTGTGGTAGAGGCCTTGGCTACCTTGCACAAGGTTCTGGGTTCAATCCCCAGGACCACGAAAATAAAAAAGCAATTAGACAGGTTGGGCATGGTGGCACAGGCCTGTAATCCTAGCACTTGGGAGGCTGAGGCAGGAGGATCACTGTGAGTTCGAGGCCAGCCTGGGCTACAAAATGAGTTTAAGGCCAGCCTAGATTGCACAGTGAAACCCTGTCTCAAAAAGACCAAAAAAAAAAAAAAAAAAAGATGTACAGAAATCTGTGCTTCAAAGAAGCCTGATATGCCCAACAGAAACCAAATATAGTTGATCCTTTCTATCTGAGAGATTGGTTCTAGGATCCTCCATGGATATCAAAATCTAAGGATGCTCAAATTCCTTGTATAAAACTAGCATATTTGTATATAATCTGAGTATATGCTTCCACATACCTTAAATCATCTCTATATTACTTATGATACAAAAATATAATGTATTAAAAACATTGAATATCACTGGCCATTCGAGAAGTACAAGTTAAAGCAACACTGAGATTCCATCTCGCTCCAGAAAGAATGGCTATCATCAAGAAATCAAATAAATGCTGGAGAAGCTATGAGGAAAAATGCTTCTCCATTGTTGCTGGGAATGTAAGCTAGTATAACCATTATGGAAACAGTGTGGTGATTCCTCAAAAAACTAAAACTAGAAATTGCATTTGACCCAGCTATTCCTCTTCCAGGTATGTTCCTGAAAGAGTTAAAGACATCATATTACAAGGATAGATGCATACTCATGTCTGTAGCAGCACAATTCATAATAGCTAATAATAAATCTTGAAAGTATCCCATATGTCAATCAACATATGAGCAGATAAAGAAAGTAGAGTACTACTCTGCCATAAAGAAGGATAAAGTTAAATTATTTGTAGGAAAATGGGTACATCTTGAGACTATAATATTAAGTGAAGTAAATCAAACATACCTGCTTAAATATTGCATGGTTTCTCTTATGTATGAGAATATATATTTAAAAAGAGAATATATAAAGTATAAAATAAAAGACAGTAGGAAAGAAAAGAAAGAAAAAAGTTATTGTAATCCAACATGGGCAATATATCTAAAAGTGTACCTTGATTAATATAATTATTTTATGTGTTTTATATGCTTTTGATCTGCTAGTTTGGCTGTTAATATGTGTTTATGATAATTAACTTGATAAAGACTTTAAATAAATAAAACCTATTGCTGGCAGAAAAATAAGAAAAAAAGATAAAGAAAAAGAGACAAAAAATATTAATGTATACATAATACAACATAAATGCTACAGGAATACATATTATCCTCTATGGTTTATAGAAAAAGGACAAGCAAAAAAGTCTGTGCATGCTCCATACGGAAGCAATATTTTTCAAATATTTTCAATCCACAGTAGGTTTAACCCACAGATTCAGAACCCATGGATCCAGAGGTTTGACTGTGGTGTCTCCCTCTATGGATAAATTAAAGAGAAACTTGAGCAAAACACAAGGAACTCAAGTACAGACAAGTATGTCACCAAGGTGGAAGACGGGACTAATTATTTCCTTCAAATATTTAAAAGAAATAGCAAATAAATTTGGGGGGAGAGTAAAAGGACATTGGGGAGAAAATGATGTGTAGCTGCAAAAAGCGTGAACATTTACAAACACCTAAGAGTTCACAAAAATGGCAAGAAGAAGTGCTATCCTCTGAACCAGAAAAAGAAAAAGTCATTTCAAAAAGCAGGAAAGCAGAGGTGATTTCTAATTTATTTCTATTTAAGAGATTCCACCAATGTTCAGGGACAAAAACACATAATTTTTAAAGTGTGGCAAATTATAGTGAATGAGACGGTGTTGGAGAAGTTCAGCGGCAGGAACCAACACCTAGTTAAGTCCTCAGGATCTAGTGACT
The DNA here is from genome assembly GCF_000276665.1 of Chinchilla lanigera. Taxonomy (NCBI): domain Eukaryota; kingdom Metazoa; phylum Chordata; class Mammalia; order Rodentia; family Chinchillidae; genus Chinchilla; species Chinchilla lanigera. The sequence goes on from NW_004955457.1 coordinate 7,333,685, forward strand.
GCGCGCCGTGATAATAGCAGCAATGGCATCTGAAATGCTAGGAATGTCATTAGGTACCATTTGGAATGATTCTTTGAGAAGACATTTAAGATCAAGTTCCAAAATAGTGCGCGCATTTAACAGACATACACAAAAATAGATACACATGACCTTGAAAGCTTAACAATTTACAACTTGCTAAGCAGAAAGATACTGCAAGCATTGCTTTGAAGACCTTCTATTTTCAGGGAAAGCATTTGTTTTCACTGGAAAGCATTAAGGAAGAAAAAAATTCCCATCCTTCTGTAACAGCAACAATTCTGGGAGAGCAAAGGGGAGTAAACAGAAATAATATGATTTGAATTAAGCAAGAGTTTCCGTCTGTAGAAACTGAGCCTTTGTCTATAGGGCCCTGGTTAAACTCACTGATTCATCTGTTCATTCACTAATGTTTGTGCTAAGATACTTAGTACGTGTCACACATTGTTTAAGTGTTGAGGTTGTTCTTTTGATGGAGATAAATAAAGTTCCCGCTCTCATGAACCTTATCTTCTACCAGAGGACTCAATAGGTGGTATTGCCCATTGCTTCCACTCTCCCAGCTACAATGTCTTCATTCCAAACTTCAGAGTGGAGGAAGGGAAGGAGAAGGAAGATTATTCAGCACATTCACAAAGTGTGATGCTTACACACTACTGGTTTACAGCTTAGAAAGATGGCCACATCTAGCTGCAAGGGAGGCTTGGGCAACATAAATTTTAGACAATAAACACAGAAGGAACAACTAGATATTGGAAAGCAACCAGTTCTCTATCCTGCCATCTATAAGGAAAGATTAGGAAAGTTTCAGTTTAAAGCAAAAGTGAGCATAATAAAATTCTAAGCCAGTAGAAAGTATATTTGAAAACTTATACAAGAAATTTTATAATGATCTCAAGCTACGAGGATAGAAAAAGTAGAGAGAGGCTTAAACTATAGAATGAATCTAGGTTAGCGGCAAGAAGATTTTATGGCAAGTGATCAGGGTTATTTTTTGTTTGTTCTGACTTTGGTTTCTATTTTTGGGGCCATAACTAGCTCTTATAGAATGGGATTTTGTGAGTAAATCATATATATATATATATATATATATGTAGTTTTTCTGGACAGAGTTTATATCATCATCATATTCTCAAAGTAGACTGTGAACAAAAATTTAAGAATTATTATCATACCCGATATGAAGAGGAATAACTTCTCTCATTCCCAACTTCAAAGCACTACAGTCTGAGTTTCTCAGTGAACGGGGCATTCAGTGGTGCTGGCATTCACACCTCAGAAAACTGTGCAGTGCCGCCTCCACCTGCCTTTTTCCACTTCTCAACTATTCTCCTCACAGTTTATGGAGTTTGTTTTTGCCAAGTGAGTCAGTTGAGATGAGAATGCTAATTTATTTGAAGTGATGCTTTGAAAAAAAGAATTAAAAGCATGTCGGTGTGGCACATCACAGGGGCAGAGAGTGCTCATGGGCTAGGGGACGTCTAGTCCTAAGTGTCTGCTATCATAGTGGCTCTTTGCGGGGTAGAACCGAGTTTCAAACATCAGGGGATTTAAACTCTAGGGAAGCCTTCAGGTTTAAGTGAGACTAAAAACTTTCTAGTGCTTTTTCAGGCATTTTACTCATCTCTGTCTCATAAGGTTTGCTTCTGACTCCATTTGTCAGGTGCTATAAAAAGTCCAAAATCTTTCTCAGCCTACTGCTACTTCGGCAGATCAGCTGCAAGTGAGGAAGGAAGTGTGGTGTTCAGGTGCCTGGTTTTCTAAAACAGCTGCCTGCTCTTCTCCCAGCCCTACAGACCCTGCCAGCACACTGTCTGTGGCAGGAAGCTTCCTGAGAGAGCTGCCCCTTCCACTCACCCAGGAAGTCAGCTCACTGCGCAGTCCCTGCTGGAACAAGACCAAGTATGAAGAGACAAAGAAATGGTGTCCATTGTTTCCCCCTAATCCTGCCAGTGCTCCACTCCCCACACATCCCGTACTTCACGTAAAACTCTTGCTCAGTTCAAATCATATTATTCCTATTTACTCCTGTTTGTTCTCCCAGACTTGTCACTGTCCTAGAAGGATAGGGATTTCCCCCCACACTTCTTGTGTTCGTGTAATATCTTAGTCCTTATAAGATGCATCAACTTCTCATTTAAAAGCAATGCTTGGCTAGGCTGACCAAAGTTCTCTTACATTAGAACCATTTTCTGGCAAGGATGTAACATGTTGCTTTGGTTTCTTCTAGGAGTCTTTTTGACAGCAGCCTCTTCAAATCAGGCTGACATTAGAAAAACAGTGCTAGAAGAGGCGGGAGGAGGAGGTGAGGAGGAGGAAGAGGAAAAAAGGGTGAGGAGGAGGAGTTTCCTTCAACTTGACAGAAGGGAAAAGTTTAAAGAAATCTTTTTATCCAGGTTTGTATCCTAGAAATAAAGTTCATAGATATCAGGCTATGATATATTCCCCATAGTGGCTCTATTGCCTTACTGGTAAAACAATGTTTTTCTTCACTTCATGGAGTCCCCTCTGAAGTACCTCTAGAATGTCTCTGTCCAAAGGGATAAGGACAGCAATCTGTTTTTTTTTTTTTTTTTTTTTTTGGTACCAGGAATTGAACTCAGGACCTTGTGCTTGCCAGGCAGACGCTTGTGCTGCTGAGCTATATCCCTGGCCCAAAAAATAGTTTCCTTTTTTTTTTTTTTGTACCAAGAATCAAACTTGGGACCTCGTGCTTGCCAGGCAGGTGCTTTGTGCCGCTGAGCTATATACCCGTCCCTAAGGACAGCAATCTGGATGAAGGTAGAGGCCATGAACCTCATCTTAGCAGACACAGGCATAGGAAGCACTATAAACAATAAAAAACCGTAACACCCAACAACTTAGGCTGCATCTAATGGAGGCAAGGGTCTGGACTCCTGCTGAGTGGGCCTGGCTTCTGGAAGGCGCCCTTTACAAGGCCCTAATGAATAATGCTGCACCTTCACTGAGCACTTCCTTCTTGGGTGCGCTGGCCATAGGGGTGAAATACAATATGCCCATGAAGACAGTAGAGTGACTGCACAATCAGGGCTCTGCCCTGACTGGAACAAGAAAGAGTCTGAGACCATGGTAATGATAAAAGCCCAAATGTCCAAACCAGCTCTGTCTTACTATTTCTAGGCAGAGAATTAGCTCAAAATCCAGAACTGGAAACCGTGTAGCTGGTCCAGCGTGGCCATCTGGGAAGCTTCTATTAATTTTCTGAGGTTTGCATGGAGCATGCCCTCCTCTGCAGTGCTTCCCTCAAGGCTGTGAGATTCTCCACATCTTGGGTGTAATCAGTCTCTTCTGTAAGCCCTTACAACACTGCATCACATTGTGTGATGATTGTTTTCTTCTCTGACACCCCTGTTAGACACCCCTCCATGGCAGAACAATGCTTTTTAAAAAAAATTCCAACATTAAGTATAGCACCCCCTCCGCCATGTTCATGACCTGGGATTAGGAAATTAGGGAGGACACAGAGGAGACCGTTCGCGCCTGTGCCAGGATCATGGGGCCTCAGCTGCAAGGGCCTCGACACAGCCAACATGGCTCCCTGAGGCTGTGTGCCTGGACTGCCAGTTCTGGTAGCTCCTAGGTTGCCCAGTTCCGGTCCATGGCATATCTCTGAGGCTGGAATGTCCCCGATGGTTTCACAAATCAGATCCCTGGTTTGTGAAGTCCGAAACATCTGGGACAGGCTGGACATCATCTCTCACATCATAGTGCCCTTCAACTAGCCAGACTCCCTACAGAACACAGCTATGTAATACCAATGCAGTCCACGTTTCCAGTAAACACATTCATCCCAAAACTCTGAGGAAGGAGAGTTGTGGTGAGCTACATTCTTTCACTTAAAGATTAAAAAAAAAAAAAAAGCCTTGCTGGGCGTGGTGGCGCACGCCTGTAATCCCAGCACTCGGGAGGCTGAGGCAGGAGGATCGTTGCAAGTTCGAGGCCAGCCTGGGCTACAAAGTGAGCTCAAGGTCAGCCTGAACTGCATAGCAAGGGCTTGTCTCAAAAAGACAAACAAAACAAAACAAAACAAAACAAAACAAAACAAAACAAAAAAGCCTATTTCTTCACCATTATGAAGTTCATCTGGATCACTACTTTACACTGGATTATGCTAAAATTACTGTAACCAAATCTAAATTTTGTGTACTATATTGTATCTAAATAACCCCTTCCACCATTAGCCTTTGGGTTTTTTAGTGGCTACACAGAACACAGATTTCTACAGGTACTTTCAGAAACATTTCCATAGGGTAAGCCATCCTGTGACATTCCACACATTAAATCAAACTGAAAACATGGAAATTTTCTGAAATGTATATGCTAAGAATATCACTTTTTTAATAAGTGCTTTTACAAAGCAACTTAGAAATTATGGTTTCAGCAAAAGACAAGTCTTTTGTAAAATAAAACTATTACACAAAACAAGATTTTAAATGCACCTTTTGCTACTGCTTTTAACAATGGGATGTATATACTGTGAAATACTTTACACGTGGGTAAACTAATACCCCGAAAAATCCCACGAAGGGATGATATGAAAGTCTCTCAGGGAAACCTTCAACTGGGGTCAAAGACCTGCCTGACCTCACCACAGAAAGGTCGCTCCTCTTGGGGAGTAGTGGGATGCTGACTAGTGCCCATGTTCCAAGCAGGACAGGCCAAGGTCACTTGTGCTCCAGAAGCACAGAAGAGGGGTCTGCCACATCTGCGAAGCCTGCTTAGTGTGATTTTGGGTAGAAATCATGCTTTGCTGGCATTTTATGTTTCTATAAAAGAGTAGGATGGGTCCTGCCCCTGAGAGTCCCCAGTGGTGTAAAAGAGCTGCAATTAGGTAGTATATATGGGATAAAGGAATAAACAAAGTCAGAAAAATGTATATTCCCTCACTGGTACCCTAAGAGGCCCTTCGCTGAAGGTTAAACACAATCCCAGAGTGAACAATGTTGGTTCTGAGGTGCAGGATGGTTTACATAATTAATTATAGTTAAGAAGTAATTAGTCATGATTAGCATAATTGATAGTCTCCTACCTTGGGGTCATAGGCTAGAAGTGCTTTTCAGAATGGAGTCTGAGACAAAGTAAAGAGCAGTAATACTTTCCTGTCCTTATTGAAATTGTTGATATCTTGTTCATTACAGATTTTTACAAAATTTATATTTTAAAAATATTGTACTATTATTTTCTGGATTGCTAAGTTTTTGTGGCGCCCCTGACATTTGGTGCCTATGCCCTGCCACCCCAAGTCCAAGCTCTAGGCCCAGAGGCGATGTGAAGGGTAGCTGCGTATTGCTTGACCTGCCCCGGAAAGGGAGTAAAACAACCAAACCACTGGACGGGTCTCTGACCCTTGGTGTCCTGTCTTTTCCAGATCATTCAGATAGAAAGAATGAAATTTAGTCTGGGCCAGAGACTGGAAGCAGCCCCATATGCTGAGGGTGCGATTATTACCTGACCTCATAGCTGAAAAATGAAGACTCACTATAAATGCAACTTACAAAGTGGCAAGCGAGGACTTGACTCCAGGCTGGGCATTTCCATAGACCATTATTTCAGTCACACCATGTTTCCCACCATTCCCCACTGAAAAAGGAAAATAATGTATGCTTTTTCTTAATAGCCAGTTAAAAGTGATGACAAAATATCTAACTTTTAATAAATTGTAGTTTTACAAAAGTACATTCACTGTAGAGAAATACATGATAAACAAGAGAAAACTAAATCAAAATCTCACCCGAAGCACATCTGCTATTAGTATTTTGTTGCATATTTCTCTAAGTTTTGTTTTTATAAAAATAAATTATATGTGTGTGATTTAGGAATAATGCTATGCTACCCATACAGCTTTTGTAATTTGTTTTCTTTGCTTAACAATGTACCTGGAAGAGCTTTCTCTGTGATTACTTTTTTGTAAGCAATTGGTAATGATTTTACAATATGCATTTATCCACTCATGAATATTCATCAAGGGCCTGCTACTCTGAAAGCAGTGAGCTAGACACTGGAGCTATGCACTTAACATAATAAAGAATTTGGCCCTGAGGTTGATATTTAAACAAAGAGAGACCTTCAAAAACAATGAATACTGGCAAGCTCAAAGTCCTAAGTTCAATTCCCGGTACCAAAAAAAAAAAAAAGAAGAAATGATAAATGAATAGGTGTTGATCAGTTAATAGGAGCACTGCTCCCTAGTAAGAGGCCGCTAGGGACTGTGTTGTGTGTACCCACCGCCAGAATTCTGTGTTGGAGTCCTAACCCCAGGAACCTCAGAGTGTGGCTGTGGTTGAAATAGGGTCTTTACGGTGGTTCAGAAAAAAAGAAATCATTGAGTTGGGTCCTTTTAACAGGAAGTTTGGGAGCAGATGCATGGAGAGAACATGTGAAGACACAGAAGAAACTGATGTCTGCAATCCAGAGGGAGAGACCTGGAACAGATCCCTCCATCAAGAGCCTCAGAATAGCCAGTCTTGTAGGCACCTTCATCTTAGGCTTCCACATTCAGAGCTGCAAGAATAAAATATCTATTTTTTAAGTTTGGGTACCCTGTATGGCAGTCCGAGCAGATTTTTTTTTTTTTTTGTACTGCGAATCGAACTCAGGACTTCACACTTGCCAGGCAGGCACTTGTGCCACTGAGCTATATCCCCAGCCCCGTCTGAGCAGATTAATCAGAGGCACATAAACAGGCCTGAATTAGTGAGAGGGTACAGCTCTGCCTATAGGCATCTGGGGAACAGACTCACAGCAGAACCTTTGCCTTAAGGAAAGCCAAGGATGTCTGCAGGTTGGAGGGAGATGGGCACAGAAGAGGCATCAGGTTCCACTGTGTCCTCAGTCCGCACAGGCCTTGAGAAAGACTTCTCAGTGTGTTCTAGGGGGAAGGAGAGGCGTCCAGGGGAACTCCGGAAAGCCATTGGCCCTAATGTTTTACAGAGGTTCTTGGATAGAGCCCAGACCAGATGATCAGACAGTTTATAACCTTCCTGTTAATCAATTAAATATTGAGCAGTGAACATTAAAATTTTGGGAGGAGATGCATGGAGATCTAGGCTCCATGGCCCAAGTGTTAAGCTCTTAACCTTATATTATCCCACTTGGCCACCCTAATAACCTGGACAAGCCATCATTTTGCATAAGCCAGCTTCAGATCTTTCCACATCTTTCTTAAGGAGTCGCTTGGTGGAACTTCTCTTTCCCCATTTTAAGGCCAGCTGGGTGCTCTCCCTTCCCCTCCCATCTGCTTCATCTCCCTCTGCCTGACAGCAAGCTGTCAGTGCTCAGGCCTTTCCAGCTTACTGATACCAACTGCCATTGGCCAGTGTTCTGCTCACGGATGTTCCTCCCCTCCTGGAGTCCCTTTAGGGTTGCTGAAATGTTAGTCTCCTCTGATATCTGAAAACTGAATGTTAGGGAAGTGCACAATCTCCACAGGTCGGGCTGGGAAACAAAATGATCTCTGCTCCACTCAGCTTGACACTGCTGCTATCAAGTCAGAAGCAAGGACTGCTTGAGAAATAACGCAGGCAAGGGGCAGACCCAGCTTTGAGCAGAGCGCTCCTCTCAGGTGTGCCTTGCTCTTCAGACCCCTCTTCTGTTCTGAGCAGAGTCCTGTCTCACGGACAGAGTCCTCATCCGGAACTTCTCAGGGCGTAGGTACCTGTTTGTGCTTCCTGCTGCTCCACGTTCTCTCCATCAAGCCCCACCTGCACAAGGCAGATGGGCTCTATCTCCGCACACTTGTCTTTCTGCTCTGGGCTGTTCTGACTTTCTTGAAAACTCAGAGCATGTGAACTGGAAAGATGAAACTGATGGCATTGGTAGCTGTGCCAGCGCTGCTCCCTTGACATTAAAAAGGCAGGCTATGATAACTCTTTGTGCATGCTGGACATTTCCAAGTGCCGGCACTCTGCTATAAGAAGCAACCTCCCAAGGAAGGCCACGTACCCGGGGGGTCCACTTCCACAAAGGGCTTCAGTGCTGCGAGTCATCCCTATAGTTACAAAAGAGACCTTCAAACAAAGGGTACCAAAAAGAAAACTCTTAATTACCCTCAACAGCTCTTAATTACTCCAGGAATGGCATGAAGAGTTGAATGTGTTGAAACTGTTTACTTGTTACATATTGACATTTAAAATAGACCACAATTTTTGTCACCTATTTGTGGTGTAATTTTCTCTTTTTTTTTTTTCTTTCTTTCTTTTTTTTTCTCTCTCTCTCTCCTCTCTCTCTCTCTTTCTGTTTGTTTCATATGGGAAGTGGCCAGTGCCTCTCTTGACCTCTGAAAGACTGCGAAAACCTGAAACCCAGGCAGGGTGACAAAGTCTGGTTATTCAGTACTAAGGTCTTCCTCGTGTTACTTCTTTAAAAAAGGAAATGTTATTGCAGAAGCCCCAGGGCCACCATGTACTTCCCAGTCCAGTTTTCTGAATTCTTTGGTTTTCAGTTAAATTTGACCATGAGGGAATTTTCTAGCCTAGAAATATATGGGGCACAACCAAAACAAAATCTGAAGCATGGATTCTTATCTTCCTGGTTGAGTGTGAATCAGATATGCCTTTGGGACAAAGTGAGTGAGGAAATGGATTTTATCCCCAAAGCACCATTCCCAAATCAGATAGAAGGTACATAAAATACTACACAGGTCCTGCTGCATATCTTACCAGATTCTCATGCATATTTTCTTGAGCAAACTCAATGTACATTAAGAGTGTTTGCAAAACTATCATTTAATCTTTATACCTGCCATTGCTGGCCAAAAACTGACATTCCCTCATATATAGTGTAGAAATGCCAGCATAAAACTTTTTATTGGTGCTTCTTGTCAGTAGTAATACTGTTCTTGGAAACTTAAGGGATCATGACACCGTCTGTAGTTTTAAATTCCTCGGTGATGCCAAATATATTTGTGTCAACAGATACTGTTCCAAAATACCAGCATTTATTTAGCTGAATACCAGGAGACTGACTCAAACTACTTTGAAGGAAATAAATATGTCTTTAACTCATATGACAAAACAGTGGAAACGCAGAAAATTGGGCTACAGAGTTGGAAAATAGTAAAGACATTTCCAGAAAGGCTAATACATTTTGTTTTTTCTTTAATTGTATTATTATAATCTTTTTCAGGCCATATTTTTTTTTATCAGCCATAGGTGCAAATGCTGTTTTTACCAACTCCTGAGAACATCTAATTAATTGCTAATATTAAGTCACAGAAGAAATGTCAAAATCAGTTGCAAATTCAGTAAAGAACTAGTCAGTAGAGTGTAAGCCTCCCTCCTCCCCTTTGGCAGTGCTGTGGGCTAAACTGGGCACCCCATGTGCTACTAAGCATGAGCTCTACTGAGCTGCACCCCGAGTCCCTAGTCAGCATAGGGACATGCTAATAATCATCGTAAGGATAGTCACTGGAGTTGTTTCTAACTGCAAGTACTTGATATGAACTAGAAGTATTGCCAAGTATTTTTACAATTGTCTTATATAAACTTTCCAAAACTTTATGAGATAGGTAAAACCACTTGCCAATTCATACCCCAATGATTATAATTGCTAAGATTTTAATGAGAACTTACCATGTGTCACGTTCTTAGAGTTGTATATATATTAATTCATGCATTCCTCACAATTTCCAACAAGCCGGTGCTCCCATTATTCCCATTTTAGGGGTAAGGAAACTGAGGCACAGAGTTGCTGTGGCCTACCAAGCTCACCCACCTGTAGGGATAGAGCCAACACACTCAAATGTGCAGAGTTTGGCACCAGTTCAACCACTGGTGAATGGCTGCTCAATACTAGCCTCATTTTCTGAGACTTTTGTGAGCTAGTTCACAATTCATCATAGTTAAATCTTAGAAGCAGCCTATAGCCATCAACACAATGATTTCATGTTGCATTAAATTATTTCTCCATGAGGAGTCAATTGTTCTCCTCCTCCTTCAGATGAGCTCGCTGGTTTGGTATAGATATATCCAATACATCAGTTAACACTCCATCCAAACCTAGCACTCTGTCTACACCTAACCAGGAAATTTGCTTTGCAAGTCTTGTTAAGTGGCACTTGCTCAGAGTTTAGACCAGTGTGGCATGCAGTCGACCAGGATGAGATGCACACTCTCCCCTTGTGTCTCCCATGCCTGCAGGCTGCCAGCCCCAGAACAGGCACCAGGGAGGAGCAGGCAGATGCGCTGTCTTCCAGAAACCTGCCCTGGGCGAACCCATTGTGCTGGTCTTAGCAAATCTGACCTTTCATGGGCCTGCACAGGCTGAAAGATACAGGGTCAGAACCTATCCTCATGGTTCCTTGTATTTTTTTTTTTTAGTTTTTTATTTAAGTCAATGATTTGAAAAGATTCAAATGACAGGCCAAACAGTGGAAGCACAAGAAAAGCTATTCTTGCAAAATGAAAACCAGCTTGTAGTTTTTCCTGTCATTCATTTTGAGTTTCCTCTTCCTTACCACTGAACATTGTTTACAGAATTATTTAGGTATGAAGTTGGAGTAATTTCTATCTTCTTCAACTTCTGTTTTCCTAAATTACTTTTTGACATACATTCATAACCCCAGCCCTTTTGACAGAGATCTTTCAAAAATGCGGGGATGGTGTCAGACCAACCTGGTGCACTGTGCAAAGACATTTCTGCAAAATGGTTTTATTTCTTCTGAACTGTATGCATGCTTGCCACTATTCTTTGTGTCTTCAGAAATGAGTCCCTTCCTACAATGAACTATTGTCCTTTCTTTTTTTCTGACGTCATCTCAGTCTGTTGCATGCTTGAATTGCAATGCCTGAGGCCACAGGCAGGACTCACCGGGAATGGTAGGTCTGAGGAGTGGTCAGCAAACACACACACACACACACACACACACGGCTAGAACTAAAGATCGGAGCGAAGAATTTAATAACGGACCATTGCTCTTTGATTTTTCTCTCTCCTTCTCTATCTACAACAAACTATTTCTAGGTTTTAGCACTGTGACTTTAAAATTATTTTCTCTGCTATTGCAGAACCTGTACAGACAACCAAAATAGTGTATCAATGTGCACAGGACAAGTGAGAAATCAGACTTGGACTTGCGATAGGCTCCATTTAAGTTACATTTTCAAAATATCTGCTATAAAGTACATTTGGTTTATTGGATCACAGGTTTGGCGTTGTTTTCCTTAGTTGAAAACTGAAACGAAGAGCTAGATCTTGTAAAGATGCTTTATAGGTATATGCTTCGGCTGATAAGACATTTTGATAAGGTCAAAGTTTTCATATGTAGTCACAAAAGGTCCCATCAATACAGGATTATAATAGAAAGTATGTTGCAAAGGAATATTACAACTTGATCCTTCTTCTTTGTTTAGTGCAGAAAGTATATAGAGCGGATAAAGTAAACCAACACTCCATCTCTTCCACCTAACCAATAAACTCACTTTGTGAAAATGTTAGGCGCTCAGAAAAAGTGCTTCAAATTGGAGTTTTGCTGCCTTTGATCTTATAAGCTAAACATAAAAGGCAGCTGAATTATCTGATGCTTGCTTTTTTATACTTTTTTCCTTTTCTATATGCACACACCTATCCATGAAATTTTATAGTATACGTGATGATGCCAAAGAAAACCACAATAACAGGTGCATAGGGAAAAGGTTCTTTTGCACATAGTGGATACTAAGTGAATTTAGCTGAACTGAAACAAAATACATCTGAATTCCTGTGCTGTAAAGATCAAGCCTTGTCCCTTGATTTAAAAAAAAATCATAAAAAGAGCCTAAGAACATAAACCCCTAAACTAAGAGTAATGCACATTTATATTGCAAAGTTGTTATTTCACAACAATGAAAAAATGACGTCAGTTTCAATATGTAATAATTAGGACTATGAATTAGATGCTGTATTCATGAAGAAATATTGTGAAACCATTTAAACTATACTTGCAAAAAATTTAAGGACATGGGAAAATATGAGTGATATAATGTTGCATTATAAAATAAAACTTATACTAAATGGTATTTCAGTGCAAATTTAGCTTATAAGGAAATAGTACATAGGAAATGGAATTGGAAGGAAAAATGCTAAAATATTAATAGTGTCTCTGGATAATGAGAATATTCTTTTTTGGGGGTCCTCTTTCCATTTTTCAGTTTAATATTATAGTGATAATATGGATACCCACGATTATAGCAGCGTAATTCATAGTAGCTAAATCTTAAAAGCAACATATAGACATCAACAGATAAATGGCCAGACATTGTGGAACATGCCTGTAATCCCAGCTGAAGCAGGAGGATGACCACAAGTTCAAGGGCAGTCTGGATTACATAGCAAGTTCAAGGCCTGCCTAAACTACACAGCAAGACCTTGTCTCAAGAGAAAAAGGAAAGAAAAACAAAAACCAGAGAAATGGATAAAGAAGATGTGGTATTTATGCACAGTGGAGTACCACTCTGCCATAAAGCAGGACGATCTTGAGTCATCTGTAGGACAGTGGCTACACCTTGAGCCCATAATGTTAAAAACTGAAATATCACAGGGTTTCTCTAAAATGAGAAACCCAAACTATAAGTAAATAACAAAATAAAAGATAGACACTAGGAAACAGGGAGATAGATCTTTTGCAAAAGGGAAGGCGACCAAGAGTTGGAGGGGGAGGGGAAGAAGATGGAAAAATAATTAAGATGTGTTAGTACATGCACTAACTCCCCGTGAGGAATGAGATCTTTATGTACTGCAAGCCTGTACCAATTAAAAAAAAACTGAAAAAAAATGTATCATTTTGTTAATAGAAAGCTAAGAACCAAGAAAATATTTCTGTGCGAAAAATTTATTCATTTGCCACTCAAAATAAATGAAAATTTCATATATTTCTGATCTAAACTAAGCCCATCAGATAGCTTTCAGTATAATCCAGTGAGAGTCACACAACTGAGTTTACATCATCCCTGCAGACAATTCTCTTCAAAGTAGCCAGTCAAAAAATTTCAAACCTACCTGTATTTTTTTTATTTTTTTTTTATTTTGGTTTTTTTCCGGTACCGGGAACCAAACTCATTACCTTGCGCATGCCAGGCAGGCGCTTTTGCTGCTGAGCTAAATCCCTAGCCCTCAAACCTACCTTTAATCCTCTAGTTTAATCTCATTCCATTACGAGTAGGTGACTATGTAAGACTATGTACACTTATGCTACATTTGAAACCCTTTCTTTTTTACTAAAAGACATTTTTCTAATCTTTTCCTCTCTGCGTTTACTCATTTTACTCTTATTTTATTGCTTCTTATTTTACTTTTTCCTCAGGGCTGCTGATTCACCCATTTTCTGTCTCCTAACTCCACTTCAGTGGGTCACTTCCTGCAATTTTTAGCTGTGATCACATCTTCAGCAAGGTGCACTGTTTCTTTGGATGTTTCATAGGCTTTGAGACACAGAAATGTCTCCAAAAAGATATTGTGTTTACTTTGCTCAGAGTTCTCATGGATTCTATCCTATCCAGATTGCATTTTTGTATGACTTTCTGGGCTTGGGTTCTCAGACCATGTGGACAGTATAAATTCAGATCTTATACCTTTGTAGGGGTTTTCACTCCTCAAAAGTGACTCTTTCCTATTTACAAAGTGCCCAGGGCACATGCTTCAGTTAGGCCAAGGGTGTGGCGTGTCCAGTGCCATTTTCACAAGGGGTCAGCCCTTCTGGGCCTCAGGTGCTAAGCGGAGGTCTTGGTCCCAACTTCCTGACTCAGTGGTATGCGCTGCCACAGCCTTCATCCTTGCAGAGATGCTAAAACGTCCACCCATGGTCATAGGACCTATGTCCGGGTACAGTGCCACCAGGACTTCCTTGGTAGCATCTCACAGATTGCTTTTTTAAGTTTTATCTTCTGTTCTAGTGCTTAGGCATTTCTCTTTGAAGAAAAAAATATACATATACATTTTATCCAGAAATCTTACCTTGAGTGGGAAGAGTTACTTGGGTTGGATTTCAAATCCTTAGGAATCCTGTAGAGAAGAGCATCTCAGATTCTACCAGCACAGCTGGCACGGTGCTACCCATTTTGAGGTATGTCACAACAGACTGATTATAAATAGAGTTAATTTTCCAAATTTTTTCACTTTTTAAAATAAATTCAAGGCCCCTTCTGTATGAAAACATGATCCTCACTTCCTCGAATCCCTTATTGGGTAAAAATGATCTCCGAATATCACCTTTCATGGGCGTTGGGGTGGGCAAAAAAGCTAAGAAGCTCTCTGGACTAATTTCACCATTCTCTTAGGCACCCTTTGAAGACACCTTCATCTTCAAACCATTATTAAATTAATACTTAAAAACTAAAGCCCGTGCTTCATAAGGACAAATAGGAAAAGGTTTACTTTCTCGTCTTTCCCAACATGCTCCTTCTGACTGATTCCCAGTGCAGCTTCACTTAGACGTGACCTGTGTGCTGGTGTTACCCAGTTACCGTAACAGGAAAGTGAGCAGGGTTTCGGCCTTCCCCAGGTGCAGTCCTGTGAAACACCCAATCAAGGAAAGGGGAACCTGCCTGGATAGGCGTCTTTAACCTCCACCTCTTCTCCATGCCAGTGGCCGCTCGTGCTCCTGGGCGCTCCAGTGTTTGTACACACTGTGTCCTTATTGAAGGTGCAGTTTAAAGGGAGAGACCAGATACAAATAAGAACTCAGAGGCAACTAATTGGTAGGTTTTGATCTTTATGTTCACCACTTATATAACACCTCAAACAGAGTAACAGTAAAATAATTATTTTCTTTTTTACTTGGTGCTGAAGATCAAACCCAAGGCCTTGGGCATGTTAGGCAAACGCTCTACCACTGACCTAGAACCCCAGCCCTTTTTATTTATTTTGAGACAGGGTCTTGCTAAATTGCCCAGGCTAGCCTCAAACTTGTAATTCTCTTGTCTCAGCCTCCCAAGGAGCTGGGATTACAGGCATGAGCCACTGTGCTCAGCCAAAAGGATCTTTTTATAAACATTATTTTATTTTGCTATATAGATAATTGTCAAGACTTTTATAAGCTGTTCTTGTTACTTGTCACCTCAGTGAATTCCGGATTCCTCTAGCAAAGGAAAAGGTGTCATTACTCTGTCCACACCATGGCAGAAAGCTGCCCAGGGCTGAAACCAGGGCTAGAGGTCCCCAAGTGCTATGAATCCCACAACCTTGGTGAACCTTGGCGTCTAAATTAGCATGGATATGAAACCTTTCTTAACTCAAGTTCACATCTTGATTTAGCAATTCTCTCTAATCTTTCTCTGAGCTCAATATCAGGTCTAACCTTCTCATTCCATTTCCTTCACTACTGAAATTCCCAGGCATACCACTGCCTTATCACTATAAATCTTTCCTCTGTTCTAAAATGAACCTAGGGGCAAGCCACTCAGGCCCCCTTATGTCCCTCTCTTGGATGGAAGCTTTTTTTCCCACAATAAATAAATTCTGCTCTTAACCTCTGTTGTTCCTAAAATTCATTCTTCAGTTTTAGAGAACATGAACTCACCCCAGATATCATTCAGGTTGGGAGTTTCTTTCCCCTGTATCATTTGGTGGTCTTCCACCAAGATCATTGGATTGAGATTTAAAGCTATATGTCTCTCCAAGATGAAAATGCCTGGTGTCTATTGAGGGTCTTTAGATAGACCCTCTGGAGCGTATCTCTGACTGCCAATCAATAACTATGACCCCCATCAGCCTGAAGAAGCCAGAGTGGTCATCACCCATTAATTCTTCAGAGGGGAAATGTTGTAGGCAGCTGAGTTAGATAGAAATATTACAGGCAGTCAGACGGGGCCAAGCCCTCGAAGGAGCCAGTACAGAAGACAAGATATCTTGCAAATGGAGAGATAGGCACTTCCACTTTGGGTCAGACCTCAAGACTAAAAGATTAAACAAATACAACCACATACCTCCCTAGGGATGGACATCAGGGATTGATATTCTAAATAGGTAGCGATGACCTTGAAGAGTCACTGACCCAACCCCTTACAGGAAAAGACCCTGTTCTGTATTCATGCCTGCTTGCTACAGAACTCACTTCCCCATTTAAATCCTGATTTAATCAATTTTACCTGAACAGTTACACTTGTAATCTTATTGGCTGACCATAGTTTTGTTCCACCTCATGCCCACCTTTTTCTGCACCTTGGGTCCAACTCACCTTCTGGTTTTGCACTATAAAAGTTCCTACAAAAGACAGGCTCCCGGGCAACCCACTCAGGCCCCCTTCTGTCCCTCTCTCGGATGGACAGAAGCTTTCTTTCCCTCAATAAATATATTCTGCTCTTAAAAAGAAAAAGGAACCTGTATGAGCTTTCACATGAGCTAAGTGCACATTTATCACTTTGCCTTGTGTTGACCATTGGCCACAGTCTTCTAAAACTATAACAGATGAACCAGCGTGATTCATGCAGGAATGGTAGGAATGACTGTGACAGATCTTCAGATTACATTACCTTGTACGTTGCTTGTGATGGGAAAATAGTCAACCATGCAGAAGACAAGTGGATTTATTAGGCTGATAAGGCAATAAGGTAACTCCTAATATGTGGGATTTTTCTCACAGTCTGATACCAGCTTTATTGCACATTAATCCTCGTCATTTATTGCTTCCTAGGGCCATAAAAACTGAAAGGGCATGTTATTTCTCAACTGACTGACTTGAACTTGTGATTTATTTGACTAGCAATGTGCTCTCTAACCATTGAGCTTCAGTTTATGGTTATGGTTGGTTTGATAGTAAATTAAGAAACATCATTATTCAGTATTCAGGAGATTGAGCTATGTCCCTAAATTAGAGTTTCTAATCTGGTTATTCATTTTAGGCTAAAAACTCTACTTGAGTGTTGATTTTTGTCCTATAACTGTACATTAATTTTGCAGGTTAAAGACAAAGGAGGTCCCTGAAAGGCCATGAGGTCCCTTCATACTGCTTTAGCCCAGGATGGCCCTGGATGGTCTAGGATTACACTGATGCTTGAGAACAGGGAGGCAGCAGGAAGAAGGGGGTTGTGAACAGAAAATCTGTGAAAGTGTCTGTGTTGGAAACAGAAAATGAACAGAGGGAAAACAGACCTGGTCCTCAGCTCTGTCCCCATCTGGTACACAGAAGCATCAGAGAGAGCATCAGAGAACTGGATCTGCAAGGGAACAACACCCAGGGGTGTCTGGCAGGGACTGGTGGATCCAGTAGCAATCCAAGGTCAGGGCTTGGAGGCTCACCGTAGCACTAGCTAAAAGCAGCTATCAGTATCCATTCCACCACCTGAATATTGGGCTGCTTTGAAGTTTTCTCCACTAGCTTAATTAGTCTACCACCCTTAATCTCAGTCTCTTGAAAAGTCTCAGGATATGGGTAATTATAGACAAATTTCTGCCCATGTGTAACACACCTGCCCTCTAGTCCAGCTGCCAATGGAGTTCTTGTTCCCAACTGAGACCTCCTGAACAGGGCCCTTGCTGCCTGCATTCCTATCAGGATTCTGGTCTTCTGAGATCTGACCAGGATCTCCCATTAAGTTCACCTTCCAGCATTCTAAGTCTTCTCTAGTTGGCATCTCCAAAACTTTCCAAACTCCTCCTGTTAACCAGTTCCAAAGACTTCTAAGCCATTTGGTCAAGTATAGTCATAGTAACACCCTGCTTTTCTAGTACCAAAATCTGTTTTAGTAACTTTCCTATTACTGGGACACAATACCTAATACCTATAACTTAAAAAGTGAAAGGCTTAATCTATAGCTGCTAGGTAGAAATAGCATGGCTGAGGGACCTGGTGGAGGAAAAAAAGGAGGAAAAAAAGTGCTCAGTCCATGGCAGCCAGGAAGCAGAAAGAGAAGGAAAGAGCTGGGAGAGGAGACAGACCCTTCCAGGTCAATTCCTTTGGTGACCTTCCCTTTCTAGCCAGTCCCCACCTCTAAAGGCACTTTCAGATATAAGCTCATCAGGGGGTTATTCTATGGATGGATTATTCTACACACACAATCCGATCACCTTCCAGAAGGCCTGCCTCTGAACATGTGAGAGTCTTGGGGAAACATTTTAGATCTAAATCATAACACATGGAACACTTTTTTGGGTTTTGGTGAAATAAATAAATGGATAAGAAATAGTTTTGAATCATGGACAAAAAGGGCAGGAATACAGATAACAACTACTTCAGGCTTCCTTCTGACTCACCACTGGTGATAAACTGGGCCTCAGACCAAGAAAAATTAAACCCAAGTTTAAAAAAAAAAAAAAAAAGGCCTTTCAATTTACCAGGCAAAGAACCAAAACTAGACTTCTCAAGTTTTAGATACATTAAAAAGAAATTTTATAGAAGATAAAGTTGCTCCTACAGCAATATAAAACATTTTCTGTGTTGATAGTTAAAGTGTTGCTTCTATGGGTGTGTTTTACATTTGAGTGTTGATATAGATTCTTGCTTGTGTTCACTTGTGAAGGATAAATATGTAATTTTACTCCACCCTTCGGCCAAAAAAAAAAAAAAAAAATCAGGAAGGAACTTAAACACAAGGCTTTTCCTCCCATTTTACATTCAAACTTGTCTTACAGGAAATGAACAAATAGTGATTCTTGAATATAACATTGTACTTCTCTGTGCTGTAGTACAAAAAAGACCTTTACAGGAATTTGGTGTGTTCCGGAAGTTGAGATTTTAAAGACAAATGTGAAACTTAGATTTTCATTTCCTGCAGAATAAAAGGCAAACTCCTCAGCCTAGTGTTCCAGATCTGAAAAATCTTATCCCAGCTCATTTTCAGCTTTATCTGCATTCATTCTTATGCCACAGACTAAGCAACATACTTTGAACCATGTTGATGAGTTTTTATTGCAGTATATTAAGTGGGGGGTGTGAATCTCAAACGCCCTCTGTCTCTTACCCCGTCCTAATGTTAAAGTCCCCATACTGCGGCACATCTTCAAAGAAAGAGCATCTATAAAACTACCCACTCACCACTCTCCAATTCAGAATATACTCTTATTTCCTAAGTTTTTTTTACACTTTTCTATAAGATCTAGTGCTTCTGCAATCACAAATAAGAACTAAAAATTATTTAATAGCTCACCAGGTAAAATATAGACATAACTTTCTGAAATGGGTAGGAAATTCCTTCAGAACCAAGAGGTACATTCACACTTCTAAACATATACACTGCCAGGGATATACCTCAGCTGCGCAAGTGCCTTCTTGGCAAGAGCAAGGTCCTGAGTTTGATTCCTGGTACCAGAAAAAAAAAACCCAAGCAAACAAACAAACAAACAAACAAACAAAACCATTTACACTAAGTAAAAGGAAAAGAAAAGAAAAAGGCAAATTTCAACCAATATAGGAAGAACTAACAAGACATGAAGCTATCTTATAGACCATAAATAATCATTTTTTAAAATAATGGGAAAAAGAGAAAAAAGCATTGAAAACCTAGTATTACCTTAGTAAAAAATGAATGTGACCTCTAAAAGAAAATCACATGTTAATGAGAGATTTGACAGTGTATGCCATATTCCCATGAATTTCCCCCTGAGTTTAACATAATTACTAATAAAAATTCTGATGTGATTTTTTAAAAATTATGAAAATGAAGCAAAGTTTACTAGGAAAACTAGAGAAGAATCAAGCACATTTTGAGGGGAGAAAAAAGCGAACGCAGTTGGTCTAGTTCTACCAGACATTAAGGCATAACACCTGCAGTAATTAAAGCAGAGTGCCTTTGGGAGAGAGATAAATTAATAAAATAGAGATCACTAAGAAATAAATCCTATTATGTCAAACACTTTAGTAAAGGCTAAGGACAAAAGATTTCAGTAATGGTGTCAAGGAAGTGTTAGCTCTTTATAAAGAAATTCCTCACAATAATAAAATATGTTCTACATAGAATTTTTAAAAAATCATTTTGAGATAGGGTTTCACTATGCAGTTCAGGCTGGCCTGAAACTCACTTTGTAGCCCAGGCTGGCCTCAACCTCACAGCAATCCTCCTGCCTCAGCCTCCCTGTAAGTGATAGGATTACAGACCATGACCAGCCTCTATATAGAATTTTAAAACTAAAGGTAAAACAGTAAAAAATTTCAAAGTAAAAGAAATGAATATCAAATGGTGGAGGGAGGAGTTCTTTCAAGTTATAAATGTGATGAGAAATCAAAAAAAGAATGAAGAGTGGCTGGGGATTTAGCTCAGCGGCACAGCGCCAGCCTGGCAAGTGCAAGGCTGTGAATTCGATTCCTGGTACCGGAAACAAACAAACAAACAAAAAAGAATGAAGTAATATTTAGCTATGTGAGCCCCAAACTTTTGCATATTGGATATAAAACAGAACTATACAACTAATGTATAGGAGCTTCATACTCACATAAAACTCCTCCCTCCCTTGCCTGTGCCCCACTTACTACAAACACATGGTAATAGCAAGCAGGACACAGGGCCGGGGACATTGCTCAGTGGCACAGCACCTGCCTGGCAAGTGCAAGGTCGTGAGTTCAATTCCCAATGCCAAAACCAAAAAAATAAGCAGGATACAAAAAAGGACCATCAAAATAAGTGGGGTCAAAGAGCATAAATGTAAGTATCTCCACGCTGCAGAAACAAACAAAAATGGCACAGTGTAAAGAGCTGGGTTGCCATTGTACACCTGCTGCCTCACATCCTCATGTCCAGGGCTCCAGCTCCCACAGCATGGTGAAGATTAACTGTGGAACATCCTCTGGAGAACCTTGAGAATGGGGATGAGAGGAGAGGCTCCCCCTTGTGATAAGAGACTGAAAAAGTGAGTTGACTAACTCATTGTTTAGAAACATGACTCATGCGAAGTGGTGGACACTGGGAAGTAGGAAGTCAAAGACAGCCTGACGTAGTGATAGAACCTGCGATGTCTGTAAAATAAAAGAGAGGAATACCAAAATATCACTGTGTTCATCCTTCTGAACTGGGGACCTCAGGCTGCTACGCGGAGACAAAAGCAATATTATTAGGTAGGAGGTGATGAGTGTGAGGAAAAGGGAGAGGAAGTAAATAAAAAGATTAAGTTCTTGCCACTCAAAATGAGCCTCCTGCAAAGTAAAATTCCAAAAGCACATTAAAATATTTAACATGGGCAGGGGATATAGCTCAGCGGCACAAGCATCCACCTGGTAAGCACAAGGTCTGAGTTCTCTTCCCGGTACCAAAAATAAATAAATAAATAAATAAATAAATAAATAAATAAAATATTTAACATAAGAAAAAAATATGAATCCTACTTCCCAGTTGGAACATGAATTCATGTCAGATAAAATTAATTTTGCTGAACTGTTTGATGAGGAATTGAAAATAAATGTGCTTAAGATGCTGAAAGGGGTATACAAAGATGTTCATTCCCTTAGGAAAAAAACATAAAAGTATGTTTTTAAAAAATATAATTTTGAAATAAGAAATCAGTGGATTTGGAAGTTTCAGTTTTGCAGTGTGAAAAGTTGTGGAAATCTATTGATCCACAGTGTGAACATATAATAAACCACCAGGTTGTACTCTTAAGAATGGTAAAGAAGGTAAATTTTATATGCTTTTTACTATGATAAAAAATATTTATACTCTGGTCCCAAGCAATTCCAATTAAATGTCTCTGTAGGAGCAGGCTGAGAATGAGAAGGAAAAGCAATAGATATTTTCTATAACTTCCTAGTTAATTTTTCAAGTAGCATTAAGGTGAAAAATACCTGATTGTACACTACCTTCAGAGATTCACCTAATACAAGACTACATAAATTGAAAGAAAAAAAGAATAAAACAATAAAGTGTGAGAGACAATGTAACTGGAGAGAGGTGAGAAATATAAAGTAAATATAGAAATAGGAGAAATGGTCAAATGAAAGCCAGTATAGCAGTTATTCATATTAGATAAAATAGGATGTGAAGCAAAAGGGCCAGGGATGTAGCTCAGTGACACAGTGCCTGCCTGGTAAGCGTGAGGCCCTGAGTTCGACTCCTGGTACCAAAAAAGAAAAAAAAAATCTGAACGTGAAGCAAAAACCTTAGGTAACAAGCACGGTACATAATAATCAAGTGGGGGGATCATGTTCAATCCTAAAATACATATTACAAACATAGGAGGAGCTCTCTTGTGATCTCTCTCTCTCTCTCTCCCCCCGCCACCCTCTTTCATGGCTTTTGCTGTCTTCCACACCATTAATGATTGCCCCTCTGCCTTGAGCCACATTATGGACTGAAATCTCTACAAGCTGTGAGCCAAATAAACCTTTCTTGCTTTTAAAAAAAAACATAGAACACAAAAACTGACAAAATAAAAAGTAGATACAAATTGAAAATTATCATGGGAAATGTTTAACACTTTCATCAGAAACTGTTCAATGCAAGGGCAAAACAAACAAACAAACAAACAAAAAAAAAAAACAACGTTTGGAAAGCTGGTGTCGGGGCTGGGAATTTAGCTCAGTGGCACAGCGTCTGCCTGGCAAGTGTGAGGTCGTGAGTTCGATTCCCCGTACCGGAAAAAACAAACAAACAAACAAACAAACAAAAACCGAAAGCTAGTGTGGTGGCACATGCCTGTAATCTCAATTTTTAGGAGGCAGATAGGAGGATTGTCTTGAGTCCACGGCCAGCCTGGGGTCATAGTGAGTTCAAGGCGAGCTTGGGCTACAGGTCAAGTTCCTGTTTCAAAACAAAAACAAAAATAACCACGACCACCACCACAACAAAAAACTTTGGTAATTATAAAATATTTTGAAAACAAAATTAACGAAGCTTGATCAAATAGGGTACAGACAGTCCTGGAAATGGTGAAGAGAGTATGTTTATTCTTTTTACAAACACCTGAAGCAATCATAAAAATTGACAACATACACAGCAAAGTAAGTCTCACACGTAAGCACGCAAGTCTGCACCGAATGCATCATGCCCCCAAATCCCACTCAAGAGCATGACCTTCCCCCAGCTTCATGCCAGTTCTACAATTTGCTTCCTGTTGGGGGACAGCCATGGTGAGGACTAACCAACCACCCTGATCCTGGGCAGGGACAATGCCCAGGGAGGGAAGGGAGCAACAAGACCCTGCAACTGCTAATATTAAGTCCGAAAGTCCACTTAAACCTCTGCCTGTGCCCTACATCCAGCAGAGGCTCGAGGCCTGATCATGTCACCCATATACCAACAGAAGCAAGGACACACCCTAGCTTGGACAGTAAACGTAGTCTGGGGTGAATGGCTAGAGGGCACTCTGGTGCACAAAAGGCACCTCAAAAACTCATAGGCATGAAAGCTAGGTGGAGAAAATTGACTGGATGGACCCCAAGACTGTAGATCTTGAGAAGAAACCCCTCATTCAAAAACATAGGAATTTTTTCTTGGGCTCAGTTTTTTTTTTTTTTTTTCTATTTTCTAGTTTTTATTATTTTTACCTTTCCTTCATTGGTTTTTGGGGAATTGGAGTTTTTCTCCACCTTTTCCCGCCTCTTTAAGTTTCTTTTCTCACCTTTTGTTTTTTTCCCTTTCAGTTTTTTTCTCTTCCTTCTTATCTTTCTTTTATTTCCTGTATTTTACTCTCTGCCTAGTTTTTCTTTATTTTCTTGTTCGTTCTTTCTTGTAACTGCTCTCTAATACTATTTATTTTATTTTATTGCTCAATATGACCCCTTATCTCACTGTTCTCCTTTTCATAGCCCACTGATTAATTTTTCAAAATTTGTTTTTTTGCTGGGTATGGTGGCACATGTCTGTAATCCCAGCACTTGGGAGGCTGAGGCAGGAGAATCATTGTGAGTTCAAGACCATCCTGGGCTACAAAGTGAGCTCAAGGCTAGACTGAACTGCATTGTGAGACCCTGTCTCAAAAAAAGCCAAAAAACAAACAAACAAACAAAAAACCAAAATTTGCTTTTTTATTCCTAAGTCCCCACCCTCTCTACTTTTACTAGTATAACTAGTAAGCTTTATGGATCTCTAGATAGGTAGTTAACTTTACCCTATTGCTATTTAATACTCTTCTATTGCTGGTAAAGGTAAAGTTGTTCCACTTAGTAGATATTTACTGTAGGTCAATATTTGGTTTGTCTTAGTGTTCATTCTATAATTGTAGATCTCTTTTTTATGAACAAGGGTATAACTTTATTGGTTCTTAGGGTTTGTCAATATGCAGTTTGTATTTGACACTATAATTGATGTTGATTTTATTACTATAGACAAGGTGACAGCTTTTGCTACTAATTGGCTTTCAAGGAATGCCAATATCTGGATTACCTTGAGGTCATTCAATACCGTGGTCCATTCCTGGAGAACTGGGTACTGGGCCAAATACACTGCAGCCTCCCATCTCAAGTAAAAGGAAGTAGTGGGATGCTGGGACAGAGGCAAAGGCTAATAGTCATGTCCAGAGGACATCACTGAAAGATGGACATTAACTAAAGAGGTCTTCATACTAGAAACAAGGCTTTCCACTACAATCAACCCATAAGCCTTAACACAAAAAACAAACAAAAGGAAATAGAAATGTGAGAAGACAAGCCAACAAAATAACTTTGAAAACTCTCAACTCCCCCAAAACTGATCTACAGGGCATTGGAGGGGAGGAAACCAAAAGTGACACACACAAATTATTCAAAATTATATCAGGGAGATAACAAAACAGACCAATAAGATGTTTGGCAAGCTCACATACAATATAAGTAAATAAGTATTAGGCCAAATAAACAAAATGATCAGTGACTCTACAGAAGATACTAAAAACAAAAACCAAAAAGCTAGTAGAGTGTATCAGTCAGTGTTTTACTAGATAAACAGATGTAACATAAGATCTACAAATGTGTAAGAATTTCCAAGAAAAACAAAAGAATTTACAAATTGGCTTATGATGGCCAGTCACAGAGTTGGATGTGGAAGTGTGCAGGGGGTGTCTGCACACTGGAGAGTGAAGGATTCAGTCCAAGGTCTGGAGCTCACTGAAGTGTTGGTACAAGTCCATATCAGGGGGCTGATGGGTCTGCCAGGGAAAGCTGAAGGGTCTACACTGTAAAGCTGACAGGTCTACAATGAAGGCTGAAAGATCTGCAGTAGAAACCAAAGAGTGTACTAGACAGTTGAAGAGTTTATGACAGAAGCCTGAGTCTGCGCTGGAAGCCAGGAGACTACATCCAAGCTGAAGGCAAAGACTGGAGCTCCTCCGAAGAACAGAAGCAAATCTGTCCTTCCTCATTTCCCTGTTACATTGTCCAGGTGATGAGACACTCTAGGGTGGGTCCTGTACACCCTAGGGTATAGAATTGCTGATTTAGTTAAGCTTCTAAACTTCTCAAGTTGACACAATTAACCATTACAAAGAACTGAACAAAATAATGCAAAACATGAATGAGCAGCATAAACAGAACAAAAAGCTCCACATAGAAATTCAGGAGTTTAAAAATTCTACTGAAAGTATGAGTGACCAGTGTGAGGACAGAGTGTCTGCATTAGAAGATAAGGCTGTTGCCAGTGACCAAACAATGAGATATCTTAAAAACAAGAGAACATGAGAAATGGATGCACCAGCTGTTCCACTAGATCCTTGACTTATGAACTCAATTCATTCACAATGGTTGTTGTAACTCTAATTTGTTGTAAGACAAGGTTATTTTTCCCATAAGAAATAATGACAATATCCATAATGCATTTTGAACCTCCAAAAGAACCCCTTAACTAAACTTTCTATAATAAAACAGACTGTATAATGTGCATAATTTACCAGAAGCAACAATAATTTTCCTAGTGTGTTCACCAAAAAGCTATAAAATATACCTCATTTATCTGAAATTGCAGTGGCATTCATCACAGAACTGGAGAAAACAATTCTAAAATTCATATGGAACCAGAAGAGACCCAGAATAGCAAAAGCAATCCTGGGTAACAACAGCAAAATGAGAGGCATCACAATTCTGGGCTTGTAGTTATATTATAAAGCTACAGTGATAAAAACAGCATCGTACTGGCACAAAAAAACAGATATAGGAATCAATTAAACAGAGTAGAGGATGCAGAAACAATCGCAAGAACATTCAGCTATTTGATCTCTAACAAAGGAGCCAAAAACATAAACTAGAGGAAAGATAGCCTCTTTAATAAATGGTGTTGGGAAAACTGGCTATCCACATGCAGAAGATTTAGTCTAGACCCATATCTCTCACCATATACTAAACTAAACTAAAAATAAATCAAAGAACTAAATGTTAAAATAGAAACACTTTACCTGCTAGAAGACAAAATACATAAAACTCTTGAAGTCATAAGTGTAGGCAAGGACTTTCTGAACAGAAACCTGTTGCATAGGAAATAATACCAAGAATCAACAAGTGAGACCATGTCAAATTAAAAATCTTCTGACCAGCAAAGGAAACAACTAACAGAGTGAAAAAACAGCCTACAGAATAGGAAAATCATTTTCCAGCTATTTCTCAGAGGACTAGCATCAAGCATATATAAAGACATCTGGGCATGGTGGTACATGCCTGTAGCCCCAGCACACAGGAGGCTGAGGCAGGAGGATCGCCATGAGTTTGAGGCCAGCCTGGGCTACATAAATGAGTTCAAGGCCAGCCTGAACTGCATAGCAAGACCTTTTCTTTAAAAAAGACTATATAAAGCACAAAAAATTCAATTTCCCCCAAATAAAAGACCCAGTCAAAAAGTGGAACAGTGAAGTGAATAGGCATTTCATCCAAGAAGCAAAGATGGCAAATAAATACATGAAGAAATGCTAAATATCACTGGCCATTAGAAAAATGCAAATTAAAACGACACTGAGATTTCACCTTATGCCAGAAAGAATGCCCATCATCAAGAAATCAAACAATAACATGCTGGGCATGGTGGCACATGCCTGTAATCCCAGCACTCAGGAGGCTGAGGCAGGAAGATTGTTGTAAGTTCGAGGCCAGCCTGTGCTACAAAGTGAGCTCAAGTCCAACCTGAACTGCATAGCGAGACCCTGTCTCAAAAAAGACAATAAATAAATAAATAAATAAATAAACAAACAAACATTTGGGGAGATCCTTTAAAAAAAAAAAGAAAAAAAAGAAATCAAATAATAACAAATGCTGGCAAGGCTGTAGAAAAAAGGAACGTTTCTACATTTTAGATGGGAATGTAAACTAGTACAACTACTATGGAAATCAGTATGGAAATTCTTTAAAAATCTAAAACATGAAATTACATTTGACCAAACTGTTTCCCTTTTAAGGATGTTCCTGAATGAGTTAAAAATGCCAAATTACAGTGATACACACATACTCATGTTATAGCAGTGGAATTCATAATAGCTAAAACTTGAAGGCAGCCTACATGCTCAACAGATAAAGAAAACGTGATATTTACACATCATGAACTACTACTCTCCCATAAATATAAACTTGAATCCTTTGTAGGAAAATAGAGACACCTTGTGAGTTTAATGTTAAGTAAAACAAATCAGACATTCAAGCTTAAATATTGGAAATAAAGAACAAAATACAGATAAATAATAGGAAGTAGGGAGGTAGATCATTTCCAAATGGTAAGGGGACCAAGGGACTGAGGGAGCAGGGAGGGAAAGGGAATGAGAAAAGGAACTGAGATGTGTTAAGTACACATACTACCCCCACACAAGGAATGTAAACATTATGTTCTCCAAACCCATGCCAATATAAATCAGTCAATCAATTGATCAATCTTATCCCATCCCACTACAATAAATAAATAAAAAAAAAATAAATAAATAAAAGAATAGTTCTTTTGTCTCAGCTGCTTGGTTACTTTTCTCATTGCTGGGACAAAATACCCAACACCCACAAGTTATTTCAGCTCACAGTTTGTGGAGGTTTCAGTCCATAGTCAACTGGCTCTAAGGCAGGGTGGCATGGCAGAGGAGAAATAGTCTATGGCAGGGCAGGCAGAAGGTAGTCAGCAGTGAGCAACAAGCAACAAGCAGCCAGCCTGCCTTTCTCTTTTATCCCATCCAGGCTACCAGCCTTTTGGATAGTGTCAGCCAGACACTTTATCCCAAAGAAGGACATCGGCACCTTGATGGCAGCCCCACTGAAGATATGGAATAGGAGAGCATTGATTCCCCCCAAAAGAAATGAAGACCTTCCCACCACAAAATGGAACAGTGCTACAGCGGTACAAAACAATGTCTGCCTCAGATATTTGATGGTTGTTTTAAATATATATTTGTCCAATATGAGAATCTTCGTACTAACCCACCACCCTCATTCTCTTCATACCCAAAACTTAATTCTTGATGTCTCTCATTTTATTTTAACAAGAAATGTTTCCTCATAACCATGCTCAGCAGGCATAGGTTAGGCTGGGTGGGGAGTCAAAGAAGAATTAAACATGAATTGAGCTCCAGCATTCACTCTATCAGGAGAAAAGGACAGAAGAAATAGATCAGAAAGAAACACCCAAGTGCCGTAAGGAGCACAGATAAAGCACTCTGGAACTGTAGAGGCAGAAATTCCTCCAGCTGCACTCTTAATCATATGCTGTCTCCCAGCATCTCTGTATTATTGTCTTGTCTGGTTATTGACTCTGACTTGGAGATCAGCAAAGCAGTTATTGCCATATTCACAAGACTGAGCCTCCTGCCTCCAGGTCACCAGTTTCTCTGAGGCAGGGCTGAGGACTGGGATAGGCACAGTGCGGGGACTAATGTCATAGGTTTAAGGGCACTGCTTCAGCAGATGAGGACACCAACGCAGTGTTCTCTGAATAAAGTGTATGACCATGTAGTCCTTTAGCTTACCAGTATTTTTATTTTTATTTTTATTTTATTTTAGAAGTAAAAGGAGGAAAATACTAACAGACAGACAACATTTTACAAAATAGCAAAGGATCAGTACAGACATTACAGAGTTACAAACAGAGTGGTAGGGAATTAACAATGCTTGTTGTATTACATATTGATATCTTCAGAGTAGTTTCTCATGAAAGCAGATATAGACATACAAAGCTGATCAACCAAGGCCTCATTGACAGTTTCTTTCAGCAAGGAAATACAAGACAGTAGAACAGCCGTGTTAACTATCCTGCATATACATACATACAAACTTTCTCCTTCTTTCCCTTCTCTTTTCCCATATCCCAGTTACCCTTTACCTTTGAGTGCTTTCCTATCAATTCACAATGTCTATCATATCTCCTAGTTTAAATTAACTCTTTCAGGCTTTACACTAGAGAAACAATGCGGTGTTTGCACATGTATGTTTGATTTATTTCACTTATGAGTATGGTCTCTAGTTGTGACCATTTACCTATAAAAGCCTCGAGTTTATCTTTCTTTACAGCTGAAGCTTACTAGTATTTTTAAATACATTGAATGAAGTAGGAAATTCGAGGTGATAAATTAAAGATTGCTTTTCTCTATTGCCACATTTTTTTTTATGGTGGGAGGAAATGTCTTCCTATCTGTATTTCCTGCTTCCAATTACTGACATCCTATTTGGGCATGAAATGTCAAGTAAAGGTAATTACCTATGATAGTAAATCATCCCTGAAGGGTGGAGACCCTTTACAGGGTAATCTGAGTTTTTCCCGTGTGCCCTGGCAAAGTATCACATTTTGTATATTCTTTTGTACCACTTCCAAAGCCATCTGAAAAACAAACTATGTTTCCTAGGGGGTTTTTTGTTTCTTATTTTTAAATGACATATGGTTAGGAAATATCTTCTTTACTCTTATAATTATTTTCTCCAGTTTTTCCCCATTAAATAGCAATTACTTTCATGTATAATCTTCCTAAGTAGTTATTTTCTATCTCCTGAAGAGAATAATCACAGTGAATGTATTCATCTTATGTTCTTCATGGTTCTTCTCAGCATGGAACCTCTACTGAATATAATTTGTACCACAGTAACCAACACAGACACTTAAACATGCTTAGAAGGTCATGTTTTTAAGCAGACCAAATTTTCTGATCAAACATTCATCTATTTTATCATGTGTTATTTTCCTGGATTCTATCCAAAAGTACCTTCAAAGAGAAATTAGAAATAATGTGAACACAGGTACCATATTTCAAATGTGAATACAGGTACCATATTTTATTTTCTCAGGGAAAGATGGGAGAGAAAAAAAACTTTTTCTTTGGGCTTAAATTATCTTACATTTATGCCATGCTAAGCAGTGCATAAGACATGCAAATTATTTGCTTTGTAGGGGAGTAAAACCCCTTCTGAATTCATTTCTTAGTGCGAGCAATATTGAAAACAATTTAATTTGCATTATATCAAAGGAACTTTAGATTTAACAATTAAGCATGTAAATCACATTTTAACAAAGTAATAGAAAACAGAAACAAGCAGCTATGAAAGAGGAATTATCATTTATCTAAGCTTGGAAGCAGCAAATGAAATATCAAAAGACAAAAACAAGAGATCCAGTAATTTATAAATTATAACATTAAAGGAGGTGTTGACAAGCAATATTATTTTACTAGAGCTCATTCATGATTAATTTAGAAGAAATTATTCTTGGCCTTGAAGCATTCAGTGGTGATCATATTTCACAAATAACCCCAAAGTCAACAACACAGAAAATTATGTCATTTTGTTGAGCCAAAATGTGAACTCTGCTGACAGCATAGCGTGCCTACCTGAGTCTGTCACTAGAAAGTGTCCTCTCTGGCCTTGTCTTAGTGGGTTTGGGCTGCTATAATAACATAGCACAAATTGTGTAGTTTAAAAAGAATGAAAATGTACTTCTCATGGTTCTGGTACCTGGAACACTGCCAATACATCTTCTGAAGAAGATGCACAGTAGAGAGCAAGACGGCAAAAGGGAAGAGCTCAATCTGTACACTGCTTTTTAAATTTAATACTAAGAAATTGTTTATTGAAGGCTGTTGTGGTTTGTGTCTGGGTGTCCCCCCAAAGGGCTTTTAGAGTTTATGATTTGTGGGAGTGAGTGCTACACTGCCCGGGGGGGTGGATATTTTGCAAATGTAAGGGAGGGAAAGAGGCTTGTTCGTCCAGCTGCTGCTCCTCCCTTTTTCTCTGGTTGCTTTTACTATCTATCTTCCACCTCCATGAACTGCTGCCCTCTGCCTTGTGCCACTCTGCCTTGAAGCCAGCCAAGTATGGACTGAAATCTCCACAAACTGTGAGCTAAATAAACCTTTCCTTCTTTAATTTTGGGCTTTGAATATTTTGTCTCAGCAAAGAGAAAAAAGTAACCAAGACAGAACTTGGTACCAGGAGTGGGGTCGTTGCTGTGACTATACCTGACTATGTGGTTCAAAAGCCTTTGGAAATGGCTTGTGGGAAGTGTTTGAAAAGGTTTGGAGATGTCGCCTGAAAGAGTAGAGCTGGAACACCTTCACTTCTTTCCTATGGGAGATTCTGGTCAGAGCTCAGAAGACCAGAATTCTGGTAGAAATCCTGCCAGTAAAGACTGGGTTTGGGAGGTTTTGCTGGGAAGAAGGACTGCATTGGGTGCTGGACTCCAGATGATGTGTGTTATGGCTTGGCAGAAAGTTTGTCTGCATTTTGCTTATGTGCAGAGACTTTGCCTAAGACTGAGATTAAGGGCCGTGGACTAACGAATCTGGCAAAAAAAAATTTCAAGGCAGTTGAATGGTGAAGTGATGGCATGGCTATTGTTGGGGGTGTTTAGCCAGATTTATATTGAGAATCAAGAGCAAAGAGCCCAGCAGTATGATTTAAAATGTTGTGAGTTTGGCCAGAAAGAAGATTCCACTAAAACTGTGGATAGAACTGAGGAGATCTCCATTGCTGAGAAGGAACAGAAGAATAGAAAAGATGGCCTGACATCACAAGAAGCAAGTCTCCACCCTTTGCAGCCTCAAAACTGCAAAGATGAAAGACCTTGCCTTGAGAAGAAAGCCACAGAGTGCCATGTTCCAGAATGGCAGCAGCATAGAAAATTTGCTCCTCAGAATTGGATTCAGAGTGCCCAGCAATCCAGGCACTCTACCCCTATAGCCAAGAGAGGGGAAAGCTTGGCAACTGCTCCAGCTGGCAGCAGACCTTGCCATCATCCACGTGGCACTGGTTTTAGGTGCATACAGAATACAGGAGTTCTGAGGTTACAAAGGCTTCCACCTCAATTTCAGAAGGCCTGGGAGGCCAGGCAGTGTGTCCCTCAGAGGGCAGTGTGTGAAGCTGTGAGTGTGAAGTGAAAGGTACAGTGGAGATCTCAGAAGTTTGAAAAAGCCAGGAACGTAGATTGTCTGAGGAAAGCTACAAGGAGTGAACAAAGTGGACCTAAGAGAGAAGCCATGGAAGCTGTAACCACTGGAAGTGCCATAGGGGTGGAGACACTCAAGCCCTTTGGAGCTCATAATGTGCCACAAGTTGCTTCAGATGCTGGATGTGGAATTACAGGACTTAATGTTTGCTCTGCTGGATTTTGGACTTGCTTTGGTCTCAATGCTATGTATCCCCCTGTTTGTATCTTTTGGAATGGTAATGTTTATTTTGTGCCATTGAATGTTAAAAGTGTTTAACTTTTCATTTGTACAGGGACTCACAGCTAAGGGTTTGCCTTAGATCTTGGAGGAGACTTGGGACTTGGACTCTTCAGCAATGCTGAAACTGTTAGGACTTTGGTAACTCTTCGAGATGGACTAAAATTTTTTTTGCATAAAAGGATGTACATGAGGCTTTGGGGGGACATTCAGACACAAACCATAACAAAGGCCCAGAACAGTAAAGAGATAAGAAAATAAGTGCGACAATTGTTTTTTACTTACCCTGAGTAAAGACCAATACGCTAATTTTTTCACAGTAGCTTTAGCGGAACAAGTTTCTGACCTCTACCTTCATTTTAATTTTATTGTTTCTATTACTAAAATCTACTACTAACATAGTAAAGAAAGGTCCCAGTCCACAAATAGCTTGGGGGCTACACACTAACCTTTATCTAAAAAACAAAAGAAAAAAAAAAGCCTGGTTCACATATGCCCCATTGTTAGTTAACTTCAAGTATTTAGAAAGTCCAACATGAGACATTAAGAATCCAGCTCACAAGGCTGAGAGTAACTAACTCCATGGTAGAATGCTTGCCTAGCATGTTTGAGGCCCTGGGTTCAATTCCTCACACTATACACACACACACACACACACACACACACACAGAGGAATTCAGCTTGTTACAATGCTGATCTTCATTTTACCATCTAGTAGTTCTCAACCAAACACTTGTTTGTTGTGTGACAGCTCAAAGCCCTCCACAGAGCCTTTCCTTGGAATGGGTTTAGTTTGACCATTATCTGCATGAAAAAGACATCCTGGCAAACACAGCCATATACATTGCTCATAGGCAGGTAAAAAGTTCAAACAGTAGAAAAAGAGGTGATCATATCCACCATCACTGCTCTAGTTCTGTTAACCACGTCGTCCACCATCACTTAAGGTTTGGCCAAGCCTTGGAGAAACTACTACTTTTTTGACAGCAACACAGTAACATCAAAGGATTAGGTTTAGGATTAGGATTCCTGACAGAAAGATGATCTTTCACATGTTTCTGGCTCTGTGTAAAGGGACCACCTTCACCAATGGGAATAATTGCTGGGGGTAGCACCAGCAATACTTCCTGATATTCCTGGGGCCTTAATCCCTAAATGTGTGCAGTGCAGGGTGGAGGTGGCAGAGGGAGGTGGAGGTCCATGGCAGACAGACTCCATGGCTCCTAGACATTGTGCACCCTTGGTTTCCAGGGTGCCCTCTCCTGACTTCCTTTCAGCCCTGTCACTAGGCTGTGTATGCATCTTCAGCTGGTATACACGCTGCCCTGACAACTAGCACTTCTGCAAGAGACTTCTTGGCTCTACGATGAACTATTCTTTCTTCTGCAGCACCATCCTCTTGTCAATCATTTTATAAGGTCATCTAATCCCATCACAAGGGCTCCATCTGTGTAATTTAATCACCTCCAGAAGGCCTCATACATCTTAATAATGTTACTTTGACAGAGCACTTGTGCTGAGGCAGGAGGCTGAGGCAGGAGGACTGCCATGAGTTTGACACCAGCCTGAGCTACATAATGAGTTCAAGGACAGACTGCACTACACGGTGAGATCCTGTCTCAAAAAAAAAAAAAAAAAAAAATCAACAAAAAGCAAATAAGACTTCCAAGAAGATGGTGGAGTGGCAAGCAGCAGAAAAATAGCACCTGTGAGATTTGGTATTCAAACACTGGAATATAGCAACACAAAGAAGAGAAAAAGGAGAGAACCAGGAAGGATCTGAAGCAAGAGTTGAAGCCCACAGGGAGAGCAAAGAGAGAAACTTCAACTAACAAGAAGGAGGTGGCCGCCGGCACTCTGTCCCTGAGCTTGGACTCACTGTGTGGTAGGAGCAGTTTGAACCTGCATGCATGGTGACCATGGTGACATGGTTATCTCACAGGCCTTCATGGAGAAATGCACCAGTGGAACAGAGCAGTGGATGCAGCAGACTGCAGTGGCTGGTGAATTTTTCAGGTTAAGACATTTTACAGGAGAGGGCAACTGCCCAGGAGCCATCCTGGAGAGGAGCCAACTGAGCCCAGAATGCAGAGCAACTGCTGGCTCCATCTAGTGGCTCACAACCAAGTTCAAGCTTACAGGAGGCACAAGGACTGCTGCAGGCTGAACCAGTCTGGCTCCAACCTCACGGCCACAAATCAGCTGAACTTTAGTGAAGATGAAGGTGCAGAGTTGCTGAGATCTCCACTACTCCACCACAAAGCTATTGCTGGCTTGCTGGATTTAATTAACACAGATCTGGACTCTGTTTGCCCACATTGTCTACCAGTGACAGCAGAGATACACCTTGAAGTGGACATTTTTTTTCTTCCTTTCTTTTCTTGTTTTTTGCTTATTTACTTTTGTTTTCTCTTCATTGTTTGTTCTTGTTCTTATATGAGTGAGAACTTGGTTTCTAGCTTTTTTGTTGTTATCGTTCTGTTCTGCTCTTATTTTTATTTCTTCATTCTCTCTTTCCCTCCTGTCCTCTGCACCAATTTCTCAAAGCTCATGTGATCCTCCTTTGTCCTTCAGCCTTGTTTCTAATCTCTTCCTCTTTGTGTATTTCTCTATTTCCCCCCATTCCCCTTTAAATTTTCTCCCCTGACGGTAAAATTGCCATATTGAAGACTTATTTACTGCATGCAATTTTCTGGTTCATTTTAAATTTTGTTATATAACCACAAAACTAGTTTATATGGTTAAAGAAGGCAAATTAATAGTTACCTCAGTTTGTGATTTTCTAGACTGTGTTTGATGGTATTGTTATTGCTGGTTGCACACTTTAGCCAAAGTGACATAATTGTTCTAACCAGTTGCTCTTTCTGATATACCAAGACTGAGATTGCTTAAGGGTCATAAAAAACACTTTAAGCCAGTGCCAAAGAACCAGAGGCTGGGCTAAGTAGGCAGCAGCTTCTCAACCCCAATAAATTGAAGAGGTAGGATCTCGCAATGGACTCAAAACCCAAAAGCCAGTGACACCTGAAAGACACCTCTGAGAAGCAGTTTTACCAGGGGTTCTAAATACTAGCAATAAAGTTAGTCACCATAGGCAATTTACAAGAATAAACTCAAGAACTAACTTTAAAAAAAAGATGAGAAAACATTTGGGGCTGGGGATATGGCTCAGGGGAATAAGGGCTTGCCTGGCAAGTGCAAGGTAGAGTTCAATTCCCAGTACCAAAAATAAATAAATAAATAAATTAAATAAATAAAAAGAAAGAGAGAAGACAATTAAACAAGATGCAGTCCCAGAAACCAGGTCACCAAAGGCAAACCCAGGGGGCAATGAGGTGGAACAATCCAAAAGCCACCCATCTGGAATCTCTGAAGCGGTAACAGTGGAGGTAACAAAGCAAATGAAAGAGGCTCTAGAAAAAATTAAATCAGAAATAATTTCTCAGATAACTACAAAGATGGTGACCATAATGAAAGACATACTTGGTGACTCCAGAGCAGATAGATAAAAAAATAGAGGAGCTTAGGAAAATGATCAAAATCATGAATGCCTAACATAGGAAAGAAATTGAATCCACAAAACAGATTCAAACAACCAGATTAAAAATTCCATTGAACATATACACAGCAGAATGAACCAACGTGAGGACAGCATCTCAGATATAGAAGATAGGACTGCAGTTAGCAATCATGAAAAGAAAGATTTCTTAAAAATAGCAAGGGACCATGAGAAATCAATTCAGCAGCTGCTAGATGATGCAAAGAAGAATAATAAAAGATTGATCAGAGTCAATGAAAATTCAGGAGATAGCACAAATGACATAAAAAACTCGTTCACAGAAGTCATGGTAGAAAAGCTCCCTGGCAGGGAAAAAGAATCTGACCTACAGGTAAATAAGGCATATAGAACTCCAGCTAGCCATAAAAAAATCTACAGCAAGGCATATAATAGTCAAGATTCCAGAAAATTAACTCCAAAACAAAATATTAAAAGCTGTTAGAGAAAAGAAACAAATACTTATAAAGGAAAGCCAATTAGAATCACAACAGACTTCTCAACACAAACCCTCAAGTCTAGGACAGCTTGAAGTGAAGTATTTCAAACCCTAAAAGAAGACAACCTCCAATCCAGATTGATGTACCCTGCAAAACTATCTTTCAAAACTGTTAGAGAAATAAGACATTCCACAACAAAAAACACCTGAGGGAATTTATGAACACCAAACCAGCACTCCAAAATGTTCTTAAGGACATTCTAGAAAGAGATAACAAAGATTACAACTCTATGAACCCCAACAGAATGAATGCACCAAGCAAGGCAAACAATTAAACAGAGGGAGGGAAAAGGCAGCCAACAATAGGAAAATTATATGACAAGGATAAGTCAATACATATCAGTTATCACCATCAGTGTTAATGGTCTCAATTAACCAGTTGAGGGCTGGGGATTTAGCTCAGCAGCACAGTGCCTGCCTGGCAAGTGTGAGGTCATGAGTTCAATTCCTGGTACCAGAAAAAAAAAAACAAAAAAAAAAACAGCTTTTATGGCATTCAGAGTCCAATGACAGAAAAAAAAAAAAAAAAAAAAAAAAAAAAAAAACAATCAAACAAAAAAAAAAAAACAGTGGAAAGAAACAGACTGGAAGAATGGGTCAAGAAGAAAGGTCCAATAATATTCAATAATATGCTACACAAGAAACACATTTAACTCAAAAAGAAACTCATAGACTGAAAGTCAAAGGATGGAAAACAATACTCCATTCAACAGGAACCCAGAATTATGTTACTCTGGCAATTGTGTTTCAAAATATGAATTGTTGAGGAGACACAAATATTCAAACCATCACAGACCTCCAGAACCAAAATTTGTGTTGTCTTGTTCTTCTCACCCTCTAGAATAGCAGTCCTCAACATTTTGGGCATCAGGGACCAATTTCATGGAAGACAATTTGTTCACAGCCCTTGGTGTGATGTGGTGTTAGGATGATTTAACTGCATCACACTTATTATGCCCTTTATTTCTATTATTATTACATTGTAATATATGATGAAATAATTATACAGCTCACCACAATGCAGAATCCATGGGACTTCTGAGCTTCATTTTTTTGCGATTAGTTAATCCCATCTGGGGGAGATGGGTAAAAGTGACACCTGAAATGTGTCGCTTATATCCAGGCTACTCTGTAATCTTATTTTAGTTGCTGTCATTGCAGAAAACCTTGCTTCACAAAGATAGGATGTTTAAAATGGAAGCAGCCTTTTCAGTGTTTTTGTGGCAATCTTAGGATACTGTGCCTCAACTTTAATCAGAATGTAGAGATTTGAAGTCTCACACACAGTTTTAAGGCCACCATCATCTGCAATCTCATGCAGCTGATCCTTTTCTTGCATGACAAAGTCCATTTGCCTGGTTTATTCACAAATGGGCTGCACGTCCATCCATGCCCAGTTTGGGGGTCTATTGTGGTTGAGAAGTAATGCTCAAACTCTTTTGAAAACTGAGATATGTGATCATGCACTAACTGGGAGAAAGAGGGCTCTGGTTCAGTCTCTCAAAATCTCTGCTTATGTTTGAAACATGTCAAAAATCTCAGTGTTCACTCATTTCCTCCACATTTCTAATTAGGTTTTGAATGCAGCCACTTTATCTGCTGAATTGAACATAGTTATCATTCTCCCCTAAAGTAACAGATTGAGTTCACTGAGCAAGTTGAGTATGTTGCATAAGTAAGCACATTTTAGGAATATCATTAAAATGTACTATCAGTGATGACTTTTTTTTTAAAGAAACCATGGGAGTGGTTCTTGTAACTCAAAAACTGTTGTCACTGATCTGCCTTTAGAAGGTCATCTCATTTCTGTATATAAGAAAGACCTGTGCACTCTATGTCCATCTCTCCACAAAGCTGTGAAAACAGATATGAGTTAAGGGCATGTATTTTAATGTAATTCATAATTTTAATCACGTCCTGCAAAACATGGTTAAATCCAGGTGATACTTTTCAGCCAGCTAGCATTTCTCTATGGAACACACAGTGCACAGACTCACATTTAGCAGTGACCTCTTTTAGTTGCTTCTGTTATTTGTAGTCACATTTTTTTCTTTTGAAAAACTCGTTAGGCTTGTTCTTGAATGCAGGGTGCTTGGTCCCCATGTAGAAAAGCAGTTTAGAAGTTTTCATGGCTTTGCTGGATTGCTGGTTGCCACATATTATACAAAGTGGGCTTGGAGAATGTCAGTTGCTGGTTTCAGTGTACCTATAGATTAAGTAGGAGATACTTGGTATTTTCCTTTAAAGGCCACTTTCTTTTCGTTGGAAGCCTTAGAATATTCTATTGTCTCATCAGTGGGTTTTCTCATGCTTTTCAAAGAAGCACTCCTATGACATTTGCATTTAAATCATTTTGGTTAGGATTAGCTTGTGGGCTTACCGAAACTTGATGGAGAGAAGTACACAATACAAGAAAGAGGTGTACACGAAAGTGGTAAATAAAATAATGGGCAGACCACACACAGACTAAAATAACTGTCACATTATGATTTGAAGCCTGACACTAGATGCAGCTATATATCATTGTCACTTGCCACTCATTACACTGTGATGAGTCTGCAAGTAATTGATTTATTGTGGCCTCTGTGCCATTAAACCTCTCTGATAATGTTACTCTGTATTTGCAGTGACTTCCCAGTGCTAGCATCACTATCTTAGCTCCACCTCAGATCATTAGTCACTAGATTCTCATAAGGAGCCCACA
This sequence comes from Chinchilla lanigera, assembly GCF_000276665.1. NCBI lineage: Eukaryota > Metazoa > Chordata > Mammalia > Rodentia > Chinchillidae > Chinchilla > Chinchilla lanigera. The sequence goes on from NW_004955457.1 coordinate 7,372,892, forward strand.
ACCTAGATCCCTCACACGTGCACTTCACAGTAGGGTTCCAGCTCCTATGAGAAAGTTTTGCTCCCACTGATCTGACAGGAGGCAGAGTTTAAGTGGTAATGCAGGTGACGAAGAGTGGCCATAAATACAGATGATACCTTAATCCCTTGCCTGCTGCTCATCTCTTGCTGTACAACCTGGTTCCTAAGAACTATGGACCACTACCAGTCCATGGTTTGGTTGTTGGGGACCCCTGCTCTAGAAATAATATATTTATGCATTTGTATAAAGGAAATCTTTACCGCCATAATGTTTCTCAAAGGTAGATATTTAAATGGTTCTCATCCACTATGCATTTCTGGAGAATGATATCATTCCTGGAAAATATCATAGAATGGAGACAAAAAGAAAGATAAATGAAAAGCTAGTACATTTCTGAAGACAGTACCTGTCTTAATTACTTTTCTCATCACTAAAACAAAATACCTAACACCCAAAGTTAAAGGAAGAAAGGTCTATTTCAACTCACATTTTGCAGAGGTTTCAGTTCATAGTTGTCTGGCTCTAAGGCAGGGTGGCCGCACAGAGGAGAAACAGTTCATGGCAGGCAGAAGGCAGCAAAGTAGTGAAGAAGCAAAACAGAAAACAACAAACAACAAGCAGCGACCCTCCTTCTCTCCCTTGTATCTTATCCAGGGTACCCAACATTAGGGTGAGTAGCACTCACACCCAGGGAGGGGCAGCCTTAAGTCTAGCCAGAAATATGCCAAACCAATCAGTGGACTAATTTAGTAGTCACACACCTTGATCCCAGCATCACACACTGTAGATCCAGCCACACTTGAAAAGCCCCACTTATGTCTGCATGAGGCTTTGGGGGACATCTAAACACAAGGCATAACAGTACCCAAACTGTGTATCTCTGATTTAGAATTGTAGCTTTTTAATGTAAAAAACAACATTCAAGGGAACCAATGGTTCTGTAAGGAAAAAAAAAAAAAAAAGGAAACGAGTGATGTCATATCTCCTGTTTCTCTCTGAGCCTGTCCCATGTCATTATCTCATATCTGGACAGTCCTGGATCCTCCAGCTGATTTCCAGGATCCATATGTTCCACTATCATCCTGTGAAACCCCTTCTTCAGGTTGCTGCCTAAAATACAGAGGTGGGTGTGTCCTTCTGGGTTCTGGAGTCCTTCAGGGAATGGCCACTATTTCCAGGAGGATGCTCCCAATCCTTAAGCATGATTTCTGCTCTACATGCTCTGGTCTTGAGCCTCATTTCCACTTCTTAGTTCTCATCCTTCTCTCTAGAGAAATTAGGTCCCTGAGGTTTCTTGAAGGAGGGCCATGCTATTTATACCTCCTTATGAAGTTCCTGCTGAGGCGTTCCACTCATACCTCACACCCACCTGGTCTGCTAGGACAAAACCTACTTCTTTCAGAAAGACGCCTCAAGGGAGTTACCTTTGGCAAGGCTTCTCTCACTGTGTGTAGAGCCCATCCATCTTCCTTGGGAGCTGGGTTCTTCTTCTGGGCCATCAGTTTACCTTGTGCACAGGAATGATAACCTGGGTCTGTCATTGTTATTTATTATTTGTACCTCACTTCCCTCAATCAACTCCTTAATGTCAGAGCAAATACAACATTTAACTTTCAAGAGCCAAAGCCCATCAGGGGGGTTGTCATGTCATCTGCATTGTTTGATAATTTTCTAAAGGAAGGAGGAAAGTGTGACAAAGGTTGGGTCGGTTACATTCAAAAGGCTTTTCTGTCCCCACTGACTCCCTGTCCTGCTGGCCCTCTGCTCAGGACTGGAAGACTTGTTCTGGCCACCCAATTGGCTCCACCCTGGCCTCAGCTAAGCCCCTATCTCTATTTCAAAGCTAAACATCTCTTAGACCTCACAAAGGTGATCCTTTTACTTCCAGGTGTGGGACAAAAGGGTAGCTTAGAGCTAGGCATTGCAACTGCTGGTCTAATGCAGTCTGGTGGATACACAAGCCAAGCCTGGGGTGATGTATAAAGCATACCAGCCAGTACAGTATTGCCAGCCACTACATAGAGCCTCCAGAGGGGTTACTGCACTCGAGCTCCTCTCCAGACCTTTGAAGGAGGAGTTAACAACCCTACTTTTCCAATGAGGAAAACAAGACCCAACCAGGGTTCTCAGCCAGTTTCTTTATCACCAAGGCCATGCCTGATGATTATACCATGACACCCCACAGTTGTAGCCTTTTCAGGGTCACAGTGGATATGGTCCACTGTTACTACCACATGCATCATTTAACGACAAGGAGATGTTCTGAGAAATGTTCTGTTAGGCAATTTTGCTGTTGGGGGAACATCAGAGAGTGTCCTTACACTGTGACTGATAGTACTGGTGAGTGCTTTCGGGTAAAGTCTGTATACCTAGAGAGAGTGCACCCTAAAAGAGCAATAAACAACACTGTAAACAAATCAGTGGCATAGTCATTAAGTGTTTTGCACCACACTGTTATGGTTGATACATTGTGTCAACTTGGGGTGTCTAGCAGTTTGGCTAAGTGACTTAGCAGTTCTACATCCTGGGGTGAAAAGAACATACCCTTACCATTTTAGGATGTTGTTCATTGTGTCAGTGTGAGAAGTTTAGTTAACTATGTGATTCAGTAGGGAGCCAGGGTGCTTACTTTGTATTCATCCTGAGCCTGTGAAAGAGGAGGGCATGGAGATTGTGTGAGTGCTACATGCCCCCTGGGTTCGGGTAGCCTGCTTACAATAAAAGGGAGGGAAAGAGGCTTGCTCACTTAACCACTCCCTTCTTTGCTGAACTGCTGCCCTCTGCCATGTGCCACCCTGCCTTGGAGCCAGCCAAGTATGGACTGATACCTCCACAAACTGTGAGCTAAATAAACTTCTCCTTCCTTAATACTGGGTGTCAGGCATTTTGTCTCAGCAATGAGAGAAAAGTAACCAAGGCATATACCTATTGGGTTCTCCTTGTTAACCACTGGGAGCACACAGTAGGCTTGTTTACATCAGCATTTAATAGATTTTCTTTTCTTTCTTTCCTTTTTTTTTTTTTTTTTTTTCCCATCAAAACCCTTCTTATGTTCTTTTTTTCTCTTTGATTTTTTGAGATAAGGTCTCACTGTGTAGTTCAGATTGGCCTTGAACTCATGGTGATCCTCCTGCCTCAGCCTCCCAAGTGCTGGGATTGCCAGTGTGAGCCACCATGCCCAGACCTATTTGATTTTTTTAAAGCTATTTTTCCTGAATGTAAGAACAGTATAAGATCAGTGTTGGAAAAATTAAAGGATCAATAATTTAAAGTGACTCATATTTTATATTTTAATAATGCTATTATATTGATAAATTATGTTTGAGACTTAATTCACTTGTGCCCATTTTATGCCTTAGTAAACAGATAAGATTTTTGGGTGAATGGCTATATACTTATACATGCAGTCATATACAGAGAACTATATTATATTCTTTATAAAATGGGTGCTTTTCACTGAATATTATGAGGTTTTATTTTATTAAAATTCTCTGTAATTATTCTTATGGGATGGAAATGATTTTTTACCATAATCAGTAATACTGTCTCACTGAGGAAAAGACATTAAAAAACATATTTCCAAATAAGAACTGCCTGTTATGGCACCACCAAGAGGGGCATAATAGTGTTTTAGTGTTTTATGAGGGCATCTTTTTGTTCTGTTCGTGCATATGCATATAGTAGAATAAATACTTTTAAATCTTGTTGCAGTTTGCAGAATTGATTTATAGAAAGATTTTTTATTTAAATTTACATCATTAGTGAATGAGAGTGTTTATCTCATAATATCTTCACCAACCTTTTTCTTTGGTAGTGGTGCTGGAGATGGAGCCCAATACAGGGCTTTACACATGCTAGGCAAGTACTCTGCTACTGAGTTACACACGTAGCCCTCCTCACCGATGTTATGGATTAAGACTTCTACAGCAGGGATGAAGGTAGCATCTCCCTGTAATCTATTTGTACATTTGTCTGCTCATTTCCTACTATGTTCCCCAAAGGGGAAACAACAAATGCATCGATGCCCATAGCACAGGGCAAGGCAAAGCAGTAAAATTCTGTGTGTGTGTCTGTGTCTCTTTCTCTTTCTCTGTCTCTGTCTGTCTGTCTCTGTCTATCTCTGCCTCTCTGTGTCTCTGCCTGCTTCTCCCTCTCCCTCTTCTCCTCCCCTCCCTCCCTTTCCCCCTCCCTCCCCCCACGCCAGGGTTTTCCTGTGTTACCCAGGCTGATCACCACCAACTTGTAGGTTCAAATGATCCTACACGTCACCATCAGAGCAGCTGGGACTCTCGGTTTGTGCTGCCATACCCAACTGCACAATCAGAATTTTTTAAATATTTCACTGGGGTGTACTTTGAAGCCCAACTATTTTGGATGAATACACACCAGAAACATAATTCCTACAACACCAGACTTACAGAGCTAAACAATTCCAGAACAAATTACTACTCCACTTACTGCTTTCCTAAGACTTCTCAATGCTGCTGTTTGTGCTCCTGCTGTCACACTGAGTCTGAATATTTTTAAACACATATGTATGACAGCTAAATGTCTTCTATAAAGTATACACCACTGTTGACCCTGATATTCTGACCATATGGTTTGTTGAAGGGGAAGGGAAATCACATTTTGCAGGACATCTGTGGGTATTTAGAGTCTGCAGTCCCCAGAAGTTCCCCCTTCCCTACTTGAGGGGTGGAAGGCTGGCCTGTGATGTCAGAGTGTCAGGCCACCTCTGGCATCTCTAGATGACTGTGAGATAACCCTGGGACAAGTAGGGCAAGAACAAAGTGGAAATGTCTGGATTGTATTTCGTAACGTCAAGACACGTGGGAACAAGTGCAAAATTTTGGAATCTATTACAGCCCGTGAATGCAATGTGATGCTGTCATTAGTGTTGCAGCCTGAAAAATGAAACCCGTTCATACTGAATGTGTTTTCTGGGCTGTGACTGTCATTTGTCAGCAATCAATGCCATCATTGTTCTATAGCCTTTGTGTTAAAAATGCATGAGAATCATGATAATGGAAGCATGAAACTCAAACTCGTCCTGCCAACATTCAAGGCTTTAGATTGCAGGGCCTCACCAGCCTTTTAAACCTGATGTCTTTCCTGTGCAAACCTTTGGTCTCCAAGACAACTAGTTTCTGAGCATATTCTCCCAGCTGCCATGTGCCATCCTGTGGAAGGGCTGGTCACTCCATCCAGAACGCCCATTACTGAGGATGGTGGGTTTGTCAATCAAGGGCCATCTCAAATGCTTCGTCCTCCCTGACATTTCTCTTCCTTGGACTCTGCTCTGATGTGAGTTCTCTTCCCACTTTTTTTCTTTTTTTTCTTTTTCTTCCTCTTTTTTTTTTTTTTCCTTTGAGACAGGGTCTGGCTATGCAGTTTAGGCTGGCCTTGAGCTCACTTATAGCCCAGGCTGGTCTCGAACTTGCAACCATCCTCCTGCCTCAGCCTCCTGAGTGCTAGGATTACAGGCATGCACCACCACGCCTGGCTTCCCACTTTTTTGAAAATTAAAGACTTTTTAAAATAAAAGTTTGAGGTTCATGGCAAAATGGAGGAAGATGTAAAGATATCTCGTAGATATCTTTGCATCTCTCACACATGCATAGACTCTCCTGCCCCAAATTAGTACATTCGTTACCACCAGTGAACCTACACCAACACATCATAATTACCCAAAGTCTATACTCACATTGGGGTTGGGTCCTGGTGTTGTATAGTCTATGTATGTTATGTATCCACCATTACAGTACCATTTAGAGTACTTTAACTGTGCTAAAAATCTGTTGTAAACTCCCTAAACATTCCTTTTACCTACCTACTCCTGACACCAGCTGACATTTTTAACTGTCTCCATAGACATCGATTGCCTTCCCCAGTATGTCATATAGTTGGAATTATATAGTATGTATCTCTTCAGATAGGATTATTTCACTTGGTTAAACATGCTTAAGTTTGCGCCATGTCTTTCTGTCTTGATGTCTCTTTCCTTTTTAGTACTGAATAATGTTCCATTGTCTGGATACACCAGAGTTTATTTATTAATTCACCCACCGAAGGATGTCTTGCCTTCAAGTTGTGGTAATTATGAATAAATCTGCTAGAAAGATCTGTGTGCAGACTCTTTTGAGGACATAATGTTCAGTTCCTTGGGTAAATACTAAGGAGCATGATCACTGGACCGCAGGGTAAGAGTTGATTCGGTTGTGTAACAAGGTGCCAAACTCTCTTGCAAGGTAGCTGTGCCCCCCAGCTATGGATGAGAGTCCCTGTTTATCTTGCTTACTTTTCTCTCATTGCTGAGACAAAATACCTGACACCCAATATTAAGGGAGGAAGGGTTTATTTAGCTCACAATCTGTGGAGGTTTCAGTCTATACTCAGCTGGCTCCAAGTCAGAGTGACACATGGCAGAGGGTAACGGTTCATGGCAGTGGAAAACAGGAAAAGCAACCAAAGGGAGGAGCGGCAGAGAAGAGCAAGCCTCTTTCCTTTCCTTATATGGTAAGCAGGCTACCCCCACCCAGGGGGCGTGTAGCACTCACAGAATCTCCATATCCTGCTCTTGCACAGGCTCAGGATGAATACAAAGTAAGGACACTGGCTCCCTGCTGAATTACATAGTTAACCTTTTAAACTTCTCAAACTGACACAATGTACATCATCGCAGAGCGGTAAGGGCATGCCCTTTTCACCCCAGGATGCAGAACTGCTGAGTCACTCAGCCAAACCTCTAGACTCCCCAAGTTGACACAATGTATCACCGATAACACTGTTGCACCATGTCCTTGCCAACATTTGGTGTTATTGTTGTTCTGTATTTTTTGTCATCGGAATAGGTTTTTGGTGCTATCTTGTTGCTGTTTCTTTTTTTGTAATGCTGGGAAAAGAACCTAGGGCCTTTTGCATGCTAGGCAAGCATTCTGCCACTGAGCAATATCACTAGGCCTCTTTTCGTTGCTTTAATTTGTCATTCTTTGGTGTCATACAATGTGAAACACTTTTTGTATGTTTTTCTACATATCCTCTTTTGTGAGTTGTCCACTAAGGGTTGTTGTTGTTGTCTTGCGGTGCTGCAGATTGTATCCAGGGCCTCGTGCATACTGAACAAGTGCTCTACCAAGAAGCTACATCCTCATCCCAGGCCCGTTTTTTAAATTGAGTTGTTCATTTTCCTATGTTGACTTTTAAGAATTCTGTGTAATCCCTAGCCCCTATCTCCCTAAGAAGAGTTCTTCATATATTTTGCATAACAGCTCTAGTCAGATTTGTCATTTGAAAATATTTTCCCAGACTCTGGATTATTTTCTCATTCTTTTGGCATTTTTTGGGAAGCATAAGTATTTAATTTTAATGAAGTCCAGCTTATCATTTTTCATGGATCATACCTTTGGTATTATATTAAATAGTTATCACTTATACCTCACAGTATTTAGGTTTTCTCCTGTCTTTTGGAAGATTTATATTTTGTGCTTTACATTGTGATATATGATCCATTTTGAGTGAATTTTGATCAAGGGTATAAGGTCTGTGTCTAGATTCATTTTTTTGTATGTTGGTATCTGATTGTTCTAGAACCATTTGTTGAGAATACCTTGTTCCATTTTATTGTTTTTTATTGTCTTTGCTCCTTTGTCAAAGATCAGTTGAATGTATCTATATGGGTCTATTTCTAAGTTCTACATTCTGTTCTATTTATCTATTTGCTTATTATATTGTTTTAGTCAGCTTTCTGTCACTGTTACAGAGTACCTGAGAAAACCAACTTATTAGGAAGAAAGGTTTGTTTTGGCTCATTTAGAGCCAAAGTTTTATTTTTCAGAGATTTCAGTCCATGGTTGCTTGGCCTTCTTGGTTTGGGCCTGTGATGGTAAAGTACCTCACAGTGGGAACACATGGTAGAGTAGGCCTCCTCACCTTTGCCATGAATCACAGACCTAAGAACGGGGTGAGGTCCTAATATTCTCTTCAAGGGCATACCTCCAATGATCTAAATTTCTTTTACTAGGCCCCATCTCTTAAAATTTCTGTCACTTCTCAATAGCATCACAGGATGGTGACCAATTTTTTAACCTGTGGATCACAGAGGTCATTTCTGAACCACAGCAATCAGCAATATTGTCTTGATTACTGAACTTCAGCAAGTCTTGAAGTTGACCAGACTAACTTTGTTCTTCTTCAGTATTGTATGGACTATTCTGAGTTTTTTGCCTTTCCATGAATATAGTACATATATTAGGATCAGTTTGTTGGTACCTGCAAAATAAGTTGCTAGAATTTTGATGGGAACTGCATTGAATCTGGAGATCAAATTTAGAATTGACATCTTGATGAAATGCATCTTCCTAGTCACAAAATTGAGTCTTCTCATTCACAAATATGGCATATCTCTTCACTTACATAATTCTTCTTCTGATAAAGATTCTTTCAGGTAAAAGTGTCAGCAACCTCCAGTGTATTCTTGCCCTTCCCTACTGTGAACTTATTACAGAGAAATAATTATTCCATCAGGGTTAGGGTTAGGTTTGGGTTAGGGTTACTAGGTGTGGCCAAGTGACTTGTTACCAGTACAGTGTAAGGATTAAGGTTACCTGTATGTTGTAAGTGCAAGTAATGAGTGTCACTTCCAGGATAGGTGTTACAAGAAGTACGTGTGCCCTCTTTACTCACCATTTCACCAGTTTGACACCAAAGACTGTTCTGCCCTGTAAGGATGGCAGAAGCTCAAAATAGAAGCTGGGCTCACTGGATTTCTGAGTGGGAGAAATTTTGTTTTCTCACTAGAGCAGCATTTTTTTTTTTCCATATGTGAGATTTGATTGGTTGTGTTGAGGATCACTACAGACATTTCACTGTACACAATTCCTAACACACATATCAAAAATCTAAAAAGCCATGTATTGTTCCTTTTTCAGTTTTTCCAGTGACTTTCCAGCTTCAAATATGTAGGCAAATTTTCCATAAGAGGATTAAGTATCAAGTATCTTCAAATGTTGAGAAAGTGTTACTTAAGTCCCACCGATTCACAATTTTGTATCATATACACCACATACTTAAATTTTCAGTCTTCCACAGCACATTAATAAAATTAGGCAAACCACTACCACGATCAAAGATGTTATTAAGTGCACATGATTCTGACAGAGCAACAATCAGGAAGTAGTTTTCTTTAGAAAACAGTTCTACTAAAAACAACATGGGAATAGAAGTCGTTTAAAATATCCAAGACATATGAAATGCATGACTGTGATTCCAAATTGCCCTTTAGCATGCGTTGTATTGCAGGATGTAAAACTAACCCCACCTGTGGAATGTTAAGCTGACACCCAAGACAGTCAGGGCCTGCCATTATTCAATATCCCACTATTTTCCGGTTGTACCAAAAAATAAACAACCAGAGAATGATTTCACCTCTAAAAAAAAATCATTTACACTTGAAAAATGCTATGAGGTGGCATTCCTTCCTCTTTAAAAATGTTTCTAGAGCTACTAAAAAGCTTGCACTTACAAAATAGTTGATAAAAATATTCCTCTGGGTTGTACAAGAAGGGAGCACTGATAAGACGCGGTGTGTGATTGATCAGACTTGGTTTTTATCTTCGGCTTCGTCAGAGGCCATGCTCTCCTTGTTTTCAGTTTCTCCGTTTTCCGCAGGTAAATCTTCCTTAGTTTGTTGATTCGCCGCTTCGGCCTGTTTTCCCGTGGCTCCCCTTTTGCCCTTTGCTTGCACTTTTTTTGTCCGAAGATTTATTCTTTCCTGCGGCCTTTTTTGGCTTCGTTTCCACTTTTGCATGAGCAGGTTTAGCCCACGACCTCGCCGATCTACCCTGGGTTTCTCCCTCGTGGTGCTGACCTACCTTTGGGCGTCCTGGAGGCAGGGGCGCCTTGGGAGCTGCGCTGCTGGGCCCTGCCGCTCCTCCCGAGCCGCTGGAGCTGCTCTAGCGCAGCATTATTGTGCTGCTGAGTGGATAGTCATTTTCTTGACTAATATAAGTGCATTGGAAAAATCAGTTTTTATTTTCCATGTGTATTGTTTGAATTTCCCAAAACCATTTTCC
>NW_004955457.1:7383168-7390889 GCF_000276665.1 Chinchilla lanigera
CCAGGCTGGCCTCGAACTCGCAACTGTATTCCTGCCTCAGTCTCCTGAGGGCTGGGATTACAGGCGTGCATCACCACGCCCGGTAACATATTTTTTTTCATTCACTTACATTCCCACTTGTAATCAGAATTGAGAATATGATTTTTTCTGCATTTGAAGAAATAGTGTACTGAGCAAATTATCAGTTGTCAGTATTTGAAAAATAACTATTCATGAGGATAGTCATGTATCTTTAATCACCCCCCCCCATCAGCCCTTTCATTATGTCCTACCCATACTTCAAACTGCAATTCTAGTGTCATGTTCTTAGACCTGGTTTCCTTGATAGATCAAATCCCTACTAGATGCTCATAACGCACCATGTTTGGTACTGCCTTCCAGTACCAAATGCTTCTGAGTCTTCTTTGCAGCATTTACCTGTGTCCTTTTTACCCTGGGTTTTGTGATTATTTAACAAACACCCTCCTCCTCTACTAGACAGGTACTATGACCCATGTGTACTGTAATTTACCTTTATTTCTCTAATGACAAATTCAATACTTGCTGAATAATGAATAAGTTGGAAATGCATATTTATATATAAAAAATTAACACTGGAGTTATGAACCAATATCATGAGTTTATTAGAGAATCCTCTATCAAGTAGACTTATCCTGAATAATCTCTTTATCTTGATTCCAGTGACTATACTTAAGTAAAAATATTAAGGCGACATTAATTTTAATGTATTGAACAAATCAGGTAGCTTTCTCTTTCAAACAGACTGAATTCTTTTGAATAGCGATTTAAACAATAGATTATATTATTTACTAAAGCTTTCTGAGTGTTTTTAGAATAGACACAATTGACATTAAATATGTTCTGTGAAATAATTCTCTATGATGACTGTTAGGACAATTCTACATTTTTTACTTTGTGATATATGAAAAAATATCCCCTATCATAATGAAAAAAATCTCTTTAAAATAATAAGCTATAATTTCAACAGTGAAATCCATCAGTATAATGCATTTTAAAATATTTGAAAAGTAAAATTTGTAAAAAGCCTATATTTGAGAAAGCTATACCAATTAATTATTCAAAACTAGGTAAATTAATGTTTATTAAATTATCATCATTAATTTTTTGATGCACAGAAAGTCTTTACAAATGTGAACATTTCAATTCAGAATTTGTGCATGCAGATATAATCATAATTTCTTTCTCCCTGACAGCTTGAGCTTACATATTTAGATAAACACAAAATATTACATTTTACTATTTCCTCATTAGAGAAAAGTTTGCATCTCAAAAGTCAAATATCATCCAAAGGGGCCGGGGATCTAGCTTGGTGGCACAAGTGCCTGCCTGGCAAGCACAAGGTCCTGAGCTCCATTCCAGGTACCAAAAAAAAAAGTCATCCAAAGACAAACAAATCTTCCCAGTCTGGAGATGCCATTGCTTCCTACTTCAAATTCAGTGTCATGTTAGGTTTTCTTACAATTTCTTCTAAGAAAAAAATAATGCTACTGATAGACACCATCAATTTCCACATTGCCCCACACATAATAACTCTAAGTTGTTTTATGGTATTGAGAAACATCATATTGAAAAAACAGAGAAACTAAAGGAAAATGTGAAGATCACATTATGATACGTTTCTCATAATTTGGTAGCTGCTCTCAGGTTTGCCATATGCCCTTTGGGGTTACCTTGTACATCCTGGTCTTGTGGAGTAAAGGACTTTTTGTGCACCAATTCCCACATTAAAGGAGCTTTTATAGATATTCGTTCCTTGTTTTCATGATCAGGGCCCAAATACAATGTTCGTATCATCTTCTGTCTGACATGCAGGTTAAACCTTTCCAACATGCTTATTCCACACAGAGATCATTAAATGATTTGATCCTCTAACAAGTGAAAGAGGATGGCAGCAAGGTGACCCCTCGGTCACAGAAGCTTCTGAGCTGTCTTCAGTCCTATGTAGAGTTTATCAAGCTCCTTGTTCACAAATACGCAAAGAGCTTGGAAAGTCTTGGTAGCAATATGGGTAGACTGTTATAGCAGATCTTTCTGTGCATAAATTGCAGGGGAGGAAATGCCCCTACAGCAGTGCTGGCAGGCTGCTGGGTTCTGGTGACGGGGGTAAATGCTCTGTATTGAACAACTGCTTGTGAGATTTTCTTGGCATGTTTCTCCTCCCTGTATTTTCTCAGGATGGAAACAGGTGCCTGTTAATCTAAGGTGTTCACAGTATCAGCCACCATCCATCCTCTAGTCCAAGGGACGGTCCTTCTGAAGGGAAAATCCTCTTCCAGGAGCATCAGCTTACATGCAGGAACATCCAAGATCCAAAAGAACCCCATCCAAAGTCCCCACCTGTACTCCAGCTTTCATTAGTAAGGCTTCTTTCTGGCTGTATGGGCTAGCACCACTCATACACATGTAGGATATAATTTTGAAAGCTGTTCGGTGGTTGCATAAGCTGTCAGGTCTCTGTCTAAGAAATACAGAGTAATATCTGTTTCTTCCTGCAGAATGGCTCTTGTATCTCTTCCTGAATCAAATGGCACATCTAGAAAAATCTGCCCTTTAGTGATCCCAAATATTGAGCAAGTTCATCCACCATTACTGGAATGGTGGCTTCGGAATCTTTGCTTTGAAATGGGTATAATTCCTGAGCTCCATTTTGACCAGATTGCTTTTGGGCTTTATAGTTATTGTATCTTTCTGCTGTCATATATATTTTTTTTCCAGACACCTGAATTAAGTATGCTAGACTCCAAAAAGCATGAAAAACATTCTTTGTATAGTCTATAAGTAAGTGGGTATTGAAGCATGTTGTAGGTCAACAAATCTTTGTATCCACAAAATCTGATATATGTTAGGTGCTTACTAAGATTTTTAATGAGACATGAAGATTTCTCCAGTGACCTCTAACTTGGGCCAGACAACCAAGGTGGTGCCCTCAAGCTTAAATTTCCCCCTCAAACTGGTCCTAACTCTGGGATAACCCACAACTCAGTATCTTTTTAGTGCCTGGCACATCGCATCTCGTATAGCAGACTGTCAAAAAGTATTTATTAAATTGATTTAAAAAATCAGAGACAAACACAAACACTAATTAGTTATAATGCTAGAACATAGCCTGAGATATATGATGACACCAAAATACTCTTCCAGGCTTATTTTTGGAGAGTATTACTCAACAAAATTTCTCCTCCTCGTGTTTTATATGATAAGTACTTACACTTTGAGATCAATTGTCACTTTGTTTTTGGCAAAGAGATAATAAGATGTTTTGAGAACTGATGGTCATCCTGGTTGAACACAGATGCCAAGTTTTCTTCTGGTTATATGAGCCAGATGGCATAACTATGAACAAACAATAGCAGGATGAAAGATTCTTCTTTTTGATTGTCAGATAGTTGCGTGAACCATAAAAACATGATGCTAGTATTTCAACTCACATTCCAATTAGATTTTCATTGTACAGTTAAATGTTGTTATTGCTGGTATTATGTCTGAAGTTGGGCTAAATTGTAAAGAAGGGAGATATCAATTAGTCCCAAACTCAAAATGTCATCAGGCCAAAAAAGATTGGGTTATCAACCTTCCAAATCAAACTTCAGGCTAGTTCAGTCTGATTAAATATTACATTAGAAAACCGGAATCTAAAGCTTAAAGGTAAAGAGCGAAGAGCGAAAGTAACCAGAAATGTGACTCACTCTTTCTCTTTCTTTTTCTCTTTTTCTTTCTTCCTCCTTTCTTCCTTTTTTTCATTCTTCTCCTTTCTTTCTTTCTTTCTTTCTTTCTTTCTTTCTTTCTTTCTTTCTTTCTTTCTTCCTTCCTTCCTTCCTTCCTTCCTTCCTTCCTTCCTTTCTTTCCTTTTTCTTTCTCTCTTTCTTTCTTTCTTCCTCTGCCCCAAATTGTAAAAGCAGTGATGCTAGTTATTTGCATATGCTAAAGAGAAGTCATAAAATATTCCCTTTCAGTGAGGTGAAAATATTATATTTAGATACATATATCATCACATTTATATAACTTTTATTAGGTTGTTATCCTATTATATTTTTAGTTACTGTGAATCTCTTTGTGTCTAATTAATAAATTCCATTTTTAGCATAAGTATGTGTCCACATGAAAAGTATAATTTATATCAGGTTTGGTACTATCTAGTTTCAGGCATCTACTAAACATCTTGGAACACAGACCCTGAAAATAGATGAAGACGACTGTATTTTGAAAATCAAATGAGAACAAGTTCACCAAACATCTTGCATATAGTTGCTGCTTATAAAATGTTTATTCATTTCTTTTTCTGTTTTATTAGGCCATGATCCCTTGTTATTATTTAAGAGATCTTTCCTTTCATGCTTGCTAGCTGCAATCCTGTCTTCAAGATCTGAAAGTCCATCTTCAGTTTCATTCAAATAATTTCACTCAAAAGAAAATTTAAAATACACAAAATATCTGTCACAACGCAAGGGGGCAAAAGGCCGGAAACCCAACAACAAGGAATTCAAGCCTTAACTTGGCCCAACTTTAAAGACTTCCTTTTTTCTTTCAGCATTAATGATGTATAGAAATTTTTCCTAGAGTTACTTTTTAAAAAAAATCTCAAAACATGTATTAGAAAAATCTATTTGACCATCTCCAAGATCATAATGCAACCAGATGGGCTCATTTCTGATGAAATTGGTAGATACAGTCTAGGGCACTTCTATAATGAGACTAGCATCAGAATTATTTTTGGCAGACATTGATATAGAGGAAAATGGAAGAAACATACCTGAAATTTCTGAAATGATAGCAACTGAAGTAAAGAAACAAATCCATGAGGTTATAGAGGAAATCAGATCAGAAATAATCTCTCAGGTGAGAAAAGAAATGACAACCAAAATGAATGACTTGTTCAGCAAATCTAGAGTAGACATAGATTAAAAAAAATAGAGGAGCATAGAAAAATGATGGAAATCTTGAATGAACAATATAGGAAAGAAATACAATGCATAAAACAGATTCAAATAGATTTTTAAAGTTTTTTTTATTTTTGTCTTTTTGAGACAGGGTCTCAATATGCAGTTCAGGCTGGCTTTGATTTTATCTTGTATCCCAGGCTGGTCTTGAACTTGCAGTGATCCTCCTGCCTCAGCCTCCCAAGTGCTGGGATTACAGGCATGTGCCACCATGCCTGGTGAAACAGATATTCAGTATATTAAAAATTCCATTGAAAGCTGGCAAAATCATTCAAATGAAATTGAAGATGGACTTTCAGATCTTGAAGACAGGATTGCAGCTAGCAAGCATGAAAGGAAAGATCCCTTAAAAATAACAAGGGATCAGAAAATAATTCAACAGCTGCAAGATGATGCAAAAAACAATATAAGACTGACAGGTGTTAATGAAAAAGCAGGAGTCAACACAAATGACATAAAAAGACTACTTGCAGCAATAATAGCACACTTTTTGAATGGAATCGGGCTAATTCATCACCAGTTCACGGGGTCACAGCTAGGCCAAGTCTGAGCCACTGTTGTTGCTGCCACCAAGTCACCACAGAGGCAAGACAGGGGTCCAGACCACTCCCTCCCACCCATCTTCAGAAATATGGACAGACTTCCTAGAGTTGGAGGAGGTATGCCTGGACAGGGCCAGGGGCCACCTACAGATGCTCCTGCAGTGGACACGGTAGAACAAGTCTATATCTCTTCACTGGCACTGTTAAAAATGTTAAAGCATGGCAGGGCTGGAGTTCCCATGGAAGTTATGGGACTGATGCTTGGAGGACGTGTTGATGACTACACCATCAGAGTGATTGATGTGTTTGCCATGCCTCAGTGAGCAACAGGTGTAGAAGCAGTTGATCCAGTGTTCCAAGCCAAAATGTTACATACGTTGAAGCAAACAGGAAGGCCTGAGATGGTTGTTGGTTGGTATCACAGTCACCCTGGTTTTGGTTGTTGGTTTTCTGGTGTGGATATCAACACTCAGTAGAGCTTTGGAGCCTTGTCAGAGAGAGCTGTGGCAGTGGTTGTGGATCTCACTCAGAGTGTAAAAAAAAAAGGCTGTTATTGATGCCTTCAGATTTTGGTGTTTTTTGGTTTGTTTGTTTGTTTGTTTGTTTGTTTTCGGGTACCGGGAATCGAATTCATGACCTTGCACTTGCCAGTCAGGTGCTGTGCCACTGAGCTAAATCCCCAGCCCCTGATCCCTTCAGATTGATCAATGCTAATATGATGGTCTTGGGACATGAACCAAGACAAACAACTTCAAGTGTGGGTCACTTAAATAAGCCATCTCTCCAGGCATTAATTCATAGGCTAAACAGACATTATTACTCCATCACCATTAATTATTGGAAAAATGAACTGGAACAGAAGATGTTGCTAAATTTGCATGAGAAGAATTGGATGGAAGGTTTGACACTTCAGGACTACAGTGAACATTGTAAACACAATGAATCAGTGGTAGAAGAGATGCTGGAATTAGCTAAGAATTATAATAAGGCTGTAGAGGAAGAAGGTGAGATGACACCTGAACAGCTGGCAATAAAGAATGCTGGCAAGCAGGATCCCAAACGTCATTTGGAAGAACATATGGATGTACTTATGACTTCAAATATTGTCCAGTGTTTAGCAGCTATGTTAGATACTGTTGTATTTAAATAAAAAAATGCAAAAAGCTTTCAGTGCAATTTTCAGTACATAGCCCTCTCTTGTTCCTAATGCTCGAAATCAAGGGCCCTCAGAAGGTATGTTTGGTTAATGTAAGACATCTGGCATCATTTGCAGCACCATAACACCTTCAGTCTCAGTTGTGCAATTACTTTTGTTTCTTTAGTCAGGGTCTTTGCAGATTCCAAAATTGTACAAGAACACACCAAAATGGGCAAATTTTGTTAAGATCTCACTTCATATTTGAAGAAATCAGTAGCACAAATATATTTTGATTGTTGCTTTCGGAATAAAATACATTTACAATCCAAAAAAGAAAAAGAAGTAATAGCAGAAAATTTCCTAAGCATGGGAACAGAATCTGATATACAGTTAAGTGAGTTCTACTTTTTTTTTGGTACTGGGAATGAACTCATGACCTCACGCTTGTGAGGCAGGCGCTGTGCCACTGTGCAATATTCCCAGCCCCAAGTGAGTTCTATAGAACTCTAAACAGCCATGACAAAAATAAATCTACACCTAGACTTATAATAATCAAGATTTCAGAAATTCAGCACAAGAACATAATATTAAAAGGTGTTAGAGGGGCTGGGGATTTAGCTCAGTAGCAAAGCGCCTGCCTGGCAAGCGCAAGGTCGTGAGTTCGGTTCCTGGTACCGGAGGGGGGAAAAAAAAAGTGTTAGAGTAAAGAAACAGATCATCTATGAAGGAAAGCCCATCAGAATCATGACCAATTTCTCAACACAAATACCTCAAGTCAAGACGAGCTTGGAGTGAAGTATTTGAAGCCCTAAAAGAAAACAACTTCCAATTTAGACTGATGTACCCTGCAACACTATCTTTCAAAATTAATGGGAAAACAAGATACTTCCATGACAAAGAACTGAAGCAATTCATGACCACCAAACCAACTCTACAAAAAGTATTGAAAGATATTCTAGACAGAGATAGAAATAACCACAAGTTCAAGAACAGAGAAAGAAAACACCAGGCAGGGCAAGCAATTAAACAAAAGGGAAAAGCAGGGAACCAACAGCAGGAAAATAACATGATGAATATAAACCA
>NW_004955457.1:7393214-7410839 GCF_000276665.1 Chinchilla lanigera
AATTATCAAGAAGACTATACACCGTGACCAAGTAGGATTCATCTCAGGAATGTGGGGATGGTTCAACACACACAAACCAATAAATGTAATACACCATATCAACAGAGCCAAAGACAAAAACCACATGATCATCTCAATAGATGGCAGAAAAAGCTGTTGATGAAGTTCAACACTCATTGATGATAAAAACCCTACAAAAATGAAATTGATGGTTTTTATCTCAATCTAATAAAAGCCATCCATGACAAATCAACAACCAACAGCATACTAAAAGGACAAAAACTGAAAGCTTTCAATATGAAACAGGACCATGAAAAGGATGTCCAGTATCACCACTCCCATTCAGTATAGTTCTGGAAACACTAGCCAGAGCAATTAGATAAGGGAGAGAAATAAAAGGAATAAGGAGAGGAAAGGAAGAAGTTAAATTATCATTATTCACAGATGACATGATACTCTACATAGCAGACCCCAAAAGCTCCACCATAAGACCTCCAGAATTAATAACTAAATTTAATAGCATAGCTGGATATGAAGTCAACATTCAAAAATCCATGGCATTTCTGTACACAAACAACAAACTCACTGAGGGAGAAATAAGGGAAACCACACCCTTCATAATAGCATTCAAAAAAAAAAAAATAGGAATCAATCTAACAAAGGAAGTAAAAGATCTATATATTAAAAATTACAGTACTCAGAAAAAGAAGATCAAATAGGGTATCAGAAAATGAAACAATATCCCTTGCTCATGGATAGGAAAAACCAACATAGTGAAAATGGCTACACTCCCAAAATGGTTATAAAGATTTAATGTAAGCCTGATCAAAATACCACTAGCATACCTCAAGGCCAGGCCTGATTAGCCAAGGCCAGTGGAGGGAGTTCAGGCACAGGTTCACTGTCTGAGAAACTCTTCCCTTCTCCTCACCTGTAGTTCCACCCAAACTAGAGAAAATACTCCTAAAACTCATTTGGAAATCAAAGAGACCTACAATAGTAAAGGCAATCCCTGGCAACAAAGGCAAGGCAGGAGACATCACAATCGCTGACTTGAAACTATACTGCAAAGCTACTATGTAAAATCAGCATGGTTCTGGCAAAAAAAAAAGACTTGAGGATCATTGGAACAGCTTAGAAGATGCAGACACAACTACAAACACACTCAGCTACCTTATCTTTGACAAAGGGGCCAAACATGTTGACTGGAAGAAAGAGAGCCTCTTTAATAAATGGTGCAGGAAAAACTGTCTCTCTATATGCTGAAGACTAAAATTAGAACCATGTCCATCACCATGCACTCAACTAAAGTCAAAGTGGATCAAAGTCTAAATATTAAAACAGAAACACTAAATCTACTGGAAGAGAAAGTAGGCAGAACTTTTCAAGACATAGGTGTAGACAGAAATTTCATGAATAAAAACCAGACTGCACAGGAAATACTACGAAGAATCAATAACTGGGATCTCTTCTTATTAAAAAGGTTTTGCACATCAAAATAAAACACCAACAGAGTGAAAAGACAACCCACAGAGTAGGAAAAATTTTACTCCATTATCCCTCAGACAAAGGACTTCTATCTAAAATATATAAAGAATTGAAAAAACTCAGAACCCCCTGGCCCTCCCCATATTTAAAGACCCAATCAAAAAATGGGCATCTGAGATGAATGTACACTTCTCCGATGAAGAAATACAAATGGCAAATAAATATATGAAAAAAATGTTCAACATCACTGGTCATTTGAGAGATGCAAATTAAAACACTAAGATTCCATTTCACTCCAGAAAGAATGGTTATCATAAGAAATCAATCAATAACAAATGCTGGAGGGGTGTGGGGGAAAAAGGAAGCCTTTTCCACTGTTGGTGGGAGTGCAGACTTGTACAACCACTGTGGAAATCAAAAAACTAGGATGAAAGGTCCCATTTGACCCAGTTATTCCCCTCCTGGTTATCTTCCAAGAAGAATGAAAAACATCATACCACAGGGATATATATGCATCCATGTTTATAGCAGTACAATTTGTAATAGCTATATCTTGGAAATAACCCAAATGCCCATCAACTGAGGAATTGATAAAAAAAGATGTGGTATTTTTATACAGTAGAGTACTACTCAGTCATAAAGAAGGATAAACTTGAGACTTTTATAGGTAAATGAATACAACTTGAGACCATACTCATAAGTGAAATAAATCAGACTCATATGTGTAAACAACATATTGTCTCCCTGGTGTGAGAAATTGAAAGAGTAAATAAACTCTAAAATTACAACAGATATTGAGAAATGGGAAGAATTTGTTTAAAAGGAAAAAGGAACTAGTATGGGGAAAGGGAGGAAGGAAAAAGGGAGAAAAATGCAAGTTAGCTATACTATTAGTGTTTTTGAGTTCATTGGAAAGGAAGGTTTGTGATAATATTGATTGGAGAATTTTTTTATGCGTGTATCTTGTACTCTGAGTAACTACTTTGAAGATGATAATATGCAATGTATTAACTATTGTTATTCTCCCAACATTTTGTTATGAAATTGTTTTATTCTTTTTCCATAAAATAAAAAAAGAATTATTCTGGGGATCAGATGATGATTTTTTAAATTTTCTTTGTTCATTATAAGTAACTTGAATGTTCTAGAAACTCACATACACAGCGAGACATGTCCACACACTCACCTAAAACCCTGTCTTAGGAGAAAGCTTCTCTATCCAGCCATTTCTGTTCAAATTTTCTTTGCTTCTGAATCATTTCTATAAATGCAGGTTTATATTTAGTCCCTCTTTGATTCTCCATATGTTCCTCTTGCAAACATTTCCCATGAAGGAATTTCAACTAGTTGCTCTCTTAGAGAACTACTGAGTAGTGAACATGACCCTATGCAGTTGCCATTTGGCTTGTCTATCAGTGGCATCACAACTGCCCCTCTTCCAGAAAGTTCTCTTTCCCCATAACCCTGCTGCTTTTCTGGAAGCCTTGGTCCTGATGGCCAGCGAGGGTCCTGCAGTGCTTTGGAAGTCAGTTTTCTGGAGGTGCACTTTCCTCCACCTTCTTTCATGACTGAGAGTTGCTCTGTGGTGGAGAGGCAAGCTGGCAGGCTACAGCCAGGAAGGGTCAGGGCACAACACCCCAGGCAGGGGGTGAACACAAAGACACAAGTGAGCTCTTATTGGTCGGGAGACACTACAATGCCCCGGCTTGCCAGGGGCAAGGCCAGCCTAGACTTTTCCAGCCCATGCTGGCCCTCGCTCTAGACCTCCAGTCCTTTAAGTGAGCTGATTCTGGTTCTCTCATGGGTCTGTGGCTGCACTTGCTCTCAGGAAAGTCCCTTATGTTTGGGTGGAACTACAGGCGAGGAGAAGGGAAGAGTTTCTCAGTCAGTGAACCTGGGCCTGAACTCCCTCCACTGGCCTTGGCAAATCAGGCCTGGCCTTGATTTCCCCACCTGGAAAGGTGGGGTAACATTACCTACTCTGCAGGATCACACATGTGAAAAGGACTTACCAAGCGCTCAAAGCATGGGTGACTTTAGCTTAGCCTAGGGCTGTCAGCCTCCGAGCAGTCACCAGTCTGAACTTGGGCCCTTTCCAGTCCATAGGCCTGAGTAGATGGTTGATTCTGCTTCTTTCTAGTAATGTGTTTCCACAATAGCTGAATGTGATTATAGTTACATATTTTCTTAAGCTAAAAGATCCCTTGAAGTAAATCACAGTGACCATCGGTGGACACTGGGTGTGTTGGCTTGTTATGTTAAAGAAATCTGCCCTCACCTTCATCAACTCCAGAGTCAGGAGGCCCAGGTTAATGTGCAATGGTTTTGTTCCTTGCTGGGTGTCACCACAGGCCTCTCTGCCTGGGAACAGCGAACTCATGATGTGTAGCTCAGTCCTGTCCTACTTTTCCAGGCAGCAGGCTGGTGAGAAGAGCCTGCACTTTCCTCTGCTCCTCTGTGCAGTAAGAATTAAATTACACGGGAAGCTCCCGCTGATGTAGGTTGCTGGACCAAGGTGGGGGAAGTCCAATTGGTATTTGCAGGGCTTTCTGCCTGGACAGAAGCCACACCCTCCAACCTCCTCTCTCTCGCTAAATAAAAGGGGTATTTGGCCTTGGCTTTACCTGTTGCATTATTTTCCAGTGTGTTTAGGACACTGGGAAGAAAGGAGAATAGTAATGGCGCTGCCTCCAAGGCCCCAACCAGATTGTAATTGAACAAGGTGGTGCAGGTAAGGCCACGCAGGGTGGAGGGGGCAGGGGGAAGTTGAAGGGACAGCACACTGCCCAAAGAGGAGAGGGCCAGCTTGTGGAGCTCCTTGATGACCTGTGGGTATGTAGATCCACGTTAGCCAGACATTTCAAAATTTTTAAAGAAATCCAGAGGTCTTGGATTTGACACCTCTTCACTTTTAAATGTTGACAATAAAACAACGTTAATTAAAAAACAAAAAACACCATGAAAGCCAAGTCCTCATGGGACAAAAGACACACCTGTGGGCTGTGGCTGACTGGAGGCTGCTGAAGTAGGCTGCTGCCGTCTTCCCAAGGCTCCCTGGGCACATGTACATGTAATTCCACTCCCACTTCCTTACATCTCACCGGGAAAACTTCAACTCCAAATGCCTCTTGCCATCGGAAGGGGCGCTGCTGTAATATGTGAGTTCTTATGGAACAGCAGGCCAGCATTTTCATTTGGTAACTTATTATTCTCTTTTTGAGGGTACCTTTGATCTGATTTACTTGCAATGAATCCATATCTTAGGTATTAACGGGCATAGTATGAAAAGGCAAATGGCTCCCTCCCTTTTCTTAGAATCATGAAAAGATGGCCAATAGTTTCTTGCCCTGATGCATTACATCTGTGGATACGGTTGACCTTCAGGATAATGAGACACACGGAAATGATGAAAGTAACTGCTAATCACACAGCACCATTGACTCAGGCTGTCTACTAAGTAGTACTTGAACTGAAAAACTCTTGTAGTGTGGTGGGCCAAAACCTGATGTGATAGGTGCGCACGGTAACATTCATTCACTCACTCAACAAATATCTATTCAGCATTTTTCACATGAAAGCCACAGATGTGATGACAGAACCTACAAGCACACAAAACCTGAACCTTCTTCCCAAGTTGCTGATTCTATTGTGTTGCTGAACAAGAGTGTCAGGCATAGGAGCAGTTGTCAGGCAGCTCTGAACAGATGTGATTTCATCAGCAAAGATGAAAAGCCCACATGGTGCCATTGAGGCCTCGGATTCCTTCTTTGTAGCACAGGGAGTCGTCTCATTCTGTGCTCTATGTGGCGAGGTCCTGCAGAGGCACTGAAAGTCCAAGGATGAAGTTAAGAAAGATGGTGCTGAGCATGGTCGTAGCAGCACTTCATGTAGGGTTATCCTTCCCCAGCAGCCTCAGCTTAATTCCATAAGGCTTTTTGAATTTCTCTAGGTCAGGACAGCTCTATAACACCATCCAGAGTGGCCAGCCTCGTCTGGGGCCACAGAGGAGCGGAATAGCGATGATGCAGGGATGCCTCTCCTACAGGGATAACCCACTGGGGAGATTCAGTACTGCGGAGGGTTCAGTCCTGTGTGCCCTGACTCTCCAGCGCAATCTTGTGCCAGTTCCTCCTTATGGGCAACAGGTCAGGTGACAGTTTTTCTCTGATGTGGGGAGTTTTGTATATTTTGTTCCCTTGCTTGCAATGCTTCCCCCCAGCACTTGTGGTAGGCATTTCCTTCTGTCTTAGCTACTTTCTCATCCCTGAGATCCAATGTCCAATACTCACAACTCCGAGGAGGAGAGGTTTATTTCAGCTCACAGTTTGTAGGGGTTTCAGTCCATAGCTGGCTGGCTCCAAGGCTGGGCGACAGGGCAGGGAGGTCTGGCAGAGGAGGAAAAGTTCCTAGCACAGGGACAGGAAGTGGAGAGGGAGATCACGGAGGAAAAGGGAGATATATTCTTCCAGGTCACGTCCCAGTGACCACCTCCTCTCACCAGGCTTAACCTCCCAACATCACATTTAGCTATAAACTCAGCAACTGCCTCATCCACTGGTGAGTATCTCACCCCCACAATCCCCTCACCTCCCAAAGCCTCAGCTATGAGTGCATGAGGCTATGGGGGACATCCAGCTATAAACCACAACACCTTCTAATCCTTAAAATTTCTATTTAAATATCACCTCTTTAGAGACTTCTTCCCCCCACTCACATGGCCTGCCCTTGTGTATGAGTAAAGATTGCATTGCAATCACAAATGAACCCCAAATCTCAGTGGCTTGACACAACATAGATTTATTCCTTGCTCAAGTCATAACCTGGAGTGAGTTGAGCAGTTCCTCCAAGGAGTGACTTAGGGATTGGGCTCCCCCAGCTTGGCTACCTCTGAGGGTGTGCAGATGGGGAAAGAGGGGTTACAACGGGGCTCTTTGGCCTGCATGCCATTGTCCAGAACCTAGGCATATGGTCTAAAGTTATTTGGGGGTTGGTATGGGAAATTAGTCTTCCTTTACAGAGATTATTTAATTCTCACTCAAACCTGTGAGGAAAACAGTTACGTTGTACTCATTTTACAGATAGGATACTGAAGTTTGGAGAGGTTAAGTAACTCACCCAAGGAGGCACAGCTAAGAGAAGAGATTAGAACACAGGGCTCCAGGCCCCTCTGCACACATCCTGTATATTGTTTGTTATATTACTTTTGTGTTAAAGATGACGAGAAAATTGATAACATAGTAAGTAGATGCTTATATTCCGTGTTAAATACTCAGAGTTTTACCAAGGACTTTTATGATTTATTTTCTGAACAACAGTAGTTTAGATGGAGAAAATAGCTTTGGTAAGAATGCTAAGGAGTTTTTTCCTGTATCTTGGTTTTTTCTTTAATTTAAAATTTTCTACTAGAACACGCTTGCAGTACATAAAGATCACATTCACTGTGGGGATTAAGAAACTGTTTAGACTAGTGGCTCTCAAATACAGTCTGCTGCAGCCTCTGGGAAACCAACTCTTTTTTAAGAGACAGAGTTTCACTATGTCACCCAGGCTGGCTCTGAATTCCTGGGCTAAAGCGATCCTCCCGCCTCAGCCTTCCAAGTAGCTGGGATTACAGATGCATGCCACTGCACTTGGCTTGTTTTTATAATGATACTAAGGTGTTCTTTCCCTTCTTCACTCTTCTGCAGTTTCCTAGAGGGTTCCTGACGTGTGATGATGTCACTGCCCTGATATCAATCCATAATGGAGGTACATTCAATACTTTTAAATGAGCTTACAAACAGCTTACTGAGTTGTAATTTCTTAAAAATGAACACTTCTACTACAATAAATTTCAATAGGTCTATTCTATACAAAGTTCTTTGGGGTCCTCAGTAATTTCAAAGAGTGTAATGTGGATCCCTAGGCCAAAAAGAACGCGAATTACTGGGTTCAGATAGTTCCAGGCAATGCATTTTCTGAGAATTTAGCTAATAGTATGTAATAATTAAGATCTCAGTTAAAAATCTTTTAAGGTGACTGTGTCTCAATATTATTTTTAAAATGAGGTTATAGCACATTACACCACATATAGTATATTACAGTAATGTCTAGGTTCACGAACACTTCTGTTTGCAAGCAATTTGGTTTGCATATAAAATCATTCCGCAAAATTTTGCTTCTGTCCTCAAACTCAGCATTGGGCCACAAACAACCATGCCATCTTCCCCACACAAATACAAACACAGCCATCTTCTCCCAAATCATAAAACAAATTAAGTTCATAAGCCGAAGTACCACTGTATAATGTCAACCAAAAAATTCAGTTAAAACATCAATCACAGTAACCCGGGTTAAAATTCTAAAAAGCCAAGTCAGAGAGAAACAATAACAGTAAAATCAAAGAAATTTCCTCAATTTTCCGTTTTTGGATTTATTTATTTATTTTGAAGAATAGTAGGAACTTGAATCAGTATTCAATTCATTTCAATTAGAAGTCTTCTGTTTATCGGAAATTAATAGTCTAGTCAGTTTATATTGGCCACTTTGGTTAATGAAACTTCACTACAGGTAAGTTTGTCTGGTAACTCATTTTACCTGCATGTAGTGTAAACAAGCAGCATGGTTTCTACTGAATACACATTGCTTTTGTAACATCATAAAGGTGAAAGCATGTGAGTTGAACCTGGAAGATCATCTTTACGTATCTGCAGGCATAGCCAAGGAAAGATAAAGTCCTGCTGGATTAGGTGGGTCCTAACCCCCAAGGCTGGCTTCCTATGGAGAGGGAGATTTGGAGACAGAGACACCCAGGGAGAAGACTGCCATATGATGACAGAGGTAGAGGCTGGGGTTACACTGCCACAGCCAAAGAACACCTAGGGCCACCAAAAGCTGCAAGAGCCAAGGAAGGCTTCCTTCCTAGGACCCTTGGAACTGGTGTGGCCTGCTGACCCTTTGATTTCAGACTTCCAAAACTGAGCAAGAAGATTTTTTTTTAAGCCATCCCATTTGTGTCCTGTGCATGGCAGTATGGGAATTAATACAAAAATTTCCTGGGCTAGAGCCCTGGCTGAACCAAAGATTCAGAGAGGAGGTCCTGATTATTGCTGCACTACTGTTCCAGGCAAGAGCAGACACTCTGAGAGATCACCATCAAATGACTGAATGACATGAACAAATTGAACTCATAATTTGGTATGGGTTCTAAGCCTATTTTGATGGGCCAATTTCAGAGTAGGAGTGTTCAGGGTCTCAGAAATATAATAGTGACACTTTGTCTTTAAATACTTTCTGGAGGGCCAGGGATATAGCTCAGTGGCACAAGTGCCTGCCTGGCAAGTGCAAGGTCCTGAGTTCGATTCCCCATACCAATAAATAAATAAATAAATAAATAAATAAATAAATAAATAAATACTTTCTGGAACAAGGTATGACATACCATAAGAGAAACTGTACAGCCCATCACTGACCTGGGTGCAATCAACTTGTGAGCAGTGCCCTCCACATCACCAAAGGCGTAGCTGGGAGGTCGGGACCGAGGCCAGGTGATGGCAAGGGGAGTTTCAGCAGGGTGGCAGGCCATTGGCACAGGCAGAGCACTGACCAGAGGCCAGCAGCACCCCAGAGCCCCCCACCCAGCTGCCTAGAGCCGAGTCAGTGATTTAACCTCCAGGATGGCTGCTCCATGTACACAGACAGGAACGGTCGCCAGACTAGAAACCCCGGGCTTCACCTCAGAGGGCTTCGCCGCAGAAGAGAAAAGGAGAGTTCAGGAAGGAAAAGGAAGATTTGCAACATATTAACTATCTCCAGCTTCAGACAGATAAGCCAGAGGCAAATACTGTAAGTCCTTCACAGTCATGACATCTGAGGCCCACAGTCCCTGGACTGGTGAGGACGCCCCCTGAAGGTGGAAAAGACGGGGAGCCCTGGGTTTCTTCTCTAGAGCACCCCCTGTCCTTTGAAGATTCACAGTGAGGGCAGGGGCACCTTGGCCACTACAGCCACCTGGGATCACAGGGCTAGTAACAAAACAGATGAAAAATATAGCACTGCTGGGGATTTAGCTCAGTGGCACAGCGCCTGCCTGGCAAGCACCAGGTCGTGAGTTTGATTCCCAGTACCGGAAAAAAAATAAAATAAAAAATTTAAAAACCCAGAAAAATATGGCACTGAAGATGAGGAAAGGGTTAAGCGTGCTTCTTGAGTTACAGATCCCATTTACTGGGTGAAAGCTGGTGTAGCAGACAGGAGTGAGGAAACAGGTAACAGCTCATATTTAGTAAGGCTTATGGTCTGCTAGACACTCTTCTAAGCTCTGAGCATGTGTTAACTACCTTCCTCCTCACAACGAGGCAGGGGAGTCTGGTAATAGCCCCATTTTACAGATGAGGACATTGAGGCACAGAAATGCTAATTCAGTGGTCAAAGTTAAACAACTAGGTAGGGACAGCCAGGAGTTAAATCCAGTTTTTTAGTTCTTTTTCTCCCCAAGCTTGTTAATTTGTGTGTTGGCTTGTTACTTAACAGTGCATGTTGCAGTGTTCAACAGGCTTTTATGTACATTGTGAGGTGGGCATCATCATCAACTTCACTTTACTGATGAGGAAACCAAAGCTCAAGGAGTTTTGGTGACTTGCCCAAGGTTAGAGAAAAGCAGGAGCAGGCCTTGAGTTCAAGTCTTGAAATCTCAGCTTCCCTCTTTTCCGTGGAACTGCTCCACCTGCCACACAGAAGACGCGGGCCATTTTAAGTGGTGCGTCTCAACAGGCTGCATCTGGCCTCCCAGGAAAACAGCTAAGGATATAAGTGTACTTACGAAAGAAAGGAAAGCAAGCTCCTAAGAAACAGCAACACCCTGGGGGAAATCAAGAGGCCAAATGGAAGAGGTGGTAGGATGGAACCTCCCAGGGTCCACATCCAAGTGAGCCCAGCAGCCAGAAAGGCAACTTCAAGTTCAGTGCTATAGAGAAGTCTGGGTGTCAGACACAGGAGCAAGCAGGCACAGCCCAAGCAGAATGATCGCAGCAGGGCACAGAAAGCTGAAGACAGACTGAAGGCAGAGTACTGAGCAGTGCAAGCTGGCCACTCCTAAGTCCTGACAGTGCTGGAAAGGAGAGAGATAGGATGGCAAGAGGACAATGACAAGTGGTTCAAGAGTCTCAGGTAACAGGAAACAATCCTGAGAACGAGTCTTCTCAGGCCTGGGATGGGACAGAACACTCAGGGCCATTCCTAGTAGTGGCAGGGGTCGGGAAAAAGCGGTCCCCTCTCCATCCCAGAATGGACAGGAAAATACAAGCAGAGATCCTGCCTCTGCTTCATAAATATTTATGGAGGTCTGTGCATACTCCGGTTATTTATTGACAATGAGTGTGTGGAGGAGCCCAACATCTTCCCAACATCCACCTGTTGGATCAGGTTGCTGGGCAGACACGACTGCCAGTTAGCCATCACCAAATCATGTGCGAGGAATTTGTGGAATGTTTATATTCTAACTGCATTACTTCCTAAAAATGAACAAACAGCACACTGTTAGTTAAGGCTCTGATGGCACGTGACAGGCACAGATGCCAGGTCAAGCGAGAAAGAGAAATTTATCAGATCACCCCTGTGTCCTATGGGACCCAAGAGTCCAGGTACATCCAGGAAAGTCTTAGGACAAGATTACTGGGAAACCTGGCAGCTCTGCCCCAAGCAAGGATCTGCCTTTTGTAGACTGGCTTCTCCACTTTCAGCGCATCCTGAGGACAACTCTGCACAGATGTGACTTTTATCTGCTTTCAAGGGGCCAGGCCAGGCTGCATGTATTTGGGTTGTTTTTCTTCTGGAAGGAATAATAACAACAACAGCAGCAGCAGCAGCAGCAGCAGCGGCGGCTCTAAGGGCTTAAGGTTATTAGGCAATTTAACAGCTCACACCATGAAAAGTTCTAGTTAGGGCTAGATGGTCAAAGGGCATAATCGGAAGCAGGCTCTCCCTCTACCAGTGCCTTGCTGGCTATATTCTCCATTGGTTATGTCCTCTAGGGACCAAATACCCAATAGGACCCCTGGCGTTCTCTCTTTCACCGGGCAAGAGCCCAGCAAGTCTCAGGATAGGTTCCAGTAAAGTCTAGCTCTGGACACATGTTTACCTTTTCTTCTTCTTCTGTTTGTTTTGTTTTATTTTCTTGCTATGTATGCAGGCTGGCCTTGAACTCATAATGTAACCCAGGTTGGTCTTGAATTCATGGTGATCCTTCTGCCTTAGCCTCCTGAGTGCTGGGACTACAGGCGTGCACTACCATGCCTCGTTCACATGTTCACCTCTAAACTTCCTATTGGAGGAATGTGCTTTTGGTCAGCCCTGGACATGTGCCTGGTCATGGGGCTGAAGCTGAGTTTAACCCAATCCGAATTACACAGTAGTAACAGCAAGTATCATGTAACGTTTACTGTTTGTTGGAAATGGTTCTAAGTAGATAACTCATTTTAATCTCCGGTTATTATCTTTTTTATTGATTTAATCATCTATTATCCTTATTTTATAGATGAGGAAGCTGAGACACAAACCCTCTCATAGCTAGTACAGTCTCCAATTTATGGCGGTCCAAAAATGGTATGCATGTATGCACTTCCAGTCTTGAATTTGGCTCCTTTCTCAGGCTAGTGGCATATGCAGAACGATCCTCCCTTGACATTGGGCGGGGCGGTGAGCCGCACTTGCAGTTGGCCCTGTGATCTTGAGGGGAAACAGTTGATACCATCATGTTCTGTGTGCTAAGCTATGATGTTTGTTAGGTCAAGGGTACCTGATGTATTTTCAACTTCCAATGGGATGGGTTTACTGAGATATAAACACGTTGTAAGTTGAGAAGTATTTGTAAATTGCAGACCTGGAAGTTGACCCAGAATCTGGACCCCAGAAACTGGACTCTTAACCATTATAAGAAAGCTACCACTAGGGAAATGGGGAATAGTTGCTGAGCGGGAAATAATAAAACATGTCCAATAGCCACTCTGAATTCTTGTTCTGCAGAGAGTTATTTACCCAGCTCAGCCAGTGTTGTGCATCCACTCGGGTGGGGGCTGGAGGAGGAGGGAGGCATCACGTTGTACCAAGGTGACTGCTTCTACTGCGACCTCAAACATGGATTACTTCCCCAAAACAAGAAGGACAAAAGAATAAGTGCCCCTTTATCATCATGATACCAGTGATACCAGTCCCCACATGACTGGGGAAGGCAATTTTAGTCATGCAGCTAAAAGTAAAAAGCTATAAGGGATTAGAAAACATTCCTTCTACCCTCCAAAGGTTGAATAATTGAAGCTATGAAACAAATGGACAGTGGAAAGATTACCAGGAGAAAAGATATACAGGTTTGTTACATACACGCAGGGATCACATGAAAGAAAAGTGAAGATCCCTAAAATTCAGTGAGATCTGGAGGCTTATACGGCCTCCTGAGCTACAGGAAGCAGTATGGGCGTAGGGCTTGCTGGGGGAGGTAGTGATGACCAGGGAGGAAATGCATGATGTATAAATGCTGACTTACACACATCAAATCTCTCAGGTAAGGAAAGTTATCCCAGCCAAATTCAGCTCTGTAGCAGGATACAAAAATACACAAAAATCAATAGCATTCCTACACCAAAAATAAACTCACTGAGAATGAAATTAGTAAAACAATACAATTTACAATAGCATAAAAACTTAAATACTTATGTATTAACCTCAGCAAGGAAGTGAAAGATCTCTACAATAAAAATTAGGACACTCTGGAAAAGGATATTGAGGAGGACATCAGAAAATAGAAAGATATCCCCTATATCTGGATAGGCAAAACCAACATCATCAAAATGGCTATATTTTCAAAACTGATAACAGATTTAAGGCAACCCCAATCAAAATATCAGTGGCGCTGGGTGTGGTGGTTCATGCCTGTAATCCCAGCACTTGGGAGGCTGAGGCAGGAGGATTGTTGTGAGTTCGAGACAAGCCTGGGCTACAAAGTGAGCTCAAGGCCAGCTGGAACCGCATAGCGACACCCTGTCTGAAAAAGACGAAAACAAAGACATAAACAAGCAAACAAAAAACCCAAAATACCTGTGGCATTTATCACAGATCTAGATAAAACAATTCTAAAATTTACATAGAACCAGAAGAGACTAGAACTGGAATAGCAAAAGCAACCCTTAGTAACAGAACAAAGCCGGTGGCATCACAGTCCCAGACCTTGAAGTTATAGTAAAAACTACCGTGATTAAGAACAGCATGTACTGGCACAAAACCAGGCAGGTGGATCACTGGAACACAACAGAAGGAGAAACAACTGAATGCATGCACAGCTACTGGATCCTTGAGGAAAGGGCTAGAAGCACCCACTGGAGGAAGATTGCCTCTTTCATAAATGGTGCTGGGAAAGCTGGCTACCCACACGCAGAAGACTGAGTCTAGACCCACATCTCTCACCATGTACTAACCTAAAATCAAAATGGATCAAAGATCTAAATGGCAAAACGGAAACAATCTGCTAGAGGATAAAATAGGTACAACTCTTGAAGACATGGCATAGGCAGGTAATTTCTGAAGAGAACGGCAGTGGCACAAGAAATAATACCAAGAATCAACGAATGGGTCACATCAAATTAAAAACCTTCTACACAGCAAAAGAAACGACCAACAGAGGGAAGAGACAATCTACAGAAGGGGGAAAAATTGTCACCTATTCCTCAGACAGAGGACTAAAGTCAAGAATATATGAAGGACTTAGAAAAATTAGACTCCCCCAAATAAAAGGCCCAGGCAGGAAATGGGCAACCAAAATGAATAGACACGTCTCAGAAGTACAAACGGCCAATAAGCACATGAAAAACGCTCAAAATCGCTGCCTATCAGGAAAAGGCGAATTAAAACTACAGTACAGTGAGATGCTATCTTACCCCAGAAAGAATGGCTACCATCAAAAAACCTAATAATAACAAACGCAAATGTGGATGTGGGGAAAAAGTAACCCTTCTGCACTGTTGGTGGGAACGTAAACTAGAACAACTGCTATGGAAGTCAGTGTGGAGATTCCTCAAAAAACTAAAAATAGAAATTCACTTTGACCTAGCTACCCCCCTTTTAAGTATCTTCCCCAAAGACTTCAAGTCATTATATTACAGGGATACACGCATATCCATGTTTATAGCAGCACAATTTATAATAGTTAGATCTTGGAAATAGTGTACAGTATATGTCTATCAACAGATGAATGGATATAGAAAATGTATTTATACACAATGGAGTACTACTGTGCCATAAAGAAAGATGAACTCGAGGCATTTGTAAATAGATGCAACTGGTGAACATAATATTAAATGAAATATGTCAGGTACACAAGCTCAAATATCAGAGAGAGGGAGCAGGGAGGGGGAGAAGGAAAGGGGAGGGAAGAAAGGGAGCAGGAGGAGAGGAAGAGGGAGAGAGAGAGAGAGGAGAGAGTGAGAATGAATAAATAGGAAGTAGGGAGAAGTTCGGATAATTCTCTAAATTACCCAGTCCACTGTTTCAAAACTATTTTAATATGTATGCTACTTTATTTCATTTATGCTATTAGTTTATCTTAGTTGATTACCAAGTTTTATGCTATTTGTTTCTCTTTTGTAAGAGAATCTTTTGTACTCTGAATAACTACTTTGAAGATAATGATAGACACTATATTATTATTTTGTGATGAAATTTTGTTTTCACATAAAAAATTTAAATGTATCCCAAGGAGGACCTATTAATGTATCCTAAGGAGGACCTATTAGAATAGGTCCTTATCTGTGACAAGTGCATGTGGATGAGGTATCTCTAGTGTATCTCCTGGGATATGACCTTGCCTGGTCCATGGGCTTCCCAGGGCAGAGAATCCATGACAATCATTCTGTCCAAAGATGTGACAGAAGCTCAGAGAAAGCCTTGCTGGACTCCAGGTGCCTTCAGTGAAAACTAATCAGTGTCCTAGGCCATCACGCTTTGGGTGGCATTCCCTCAACTCCTGTCGTCCAAAGGCCTCCGGAGCTAGCTCCTTGTATGATGGCCCCTGTTCAGTTCTGCTCCCCAGACAATGGGTGTAAAAGTCCAGCACGGTAAAGGCACACAGGGAGTCCCAAGCCAGAGGAGAGCCCCAAGCATGTTCCCTTTTTAGACCTTCCAATGGAAAAACCCATTGGCTCAAAAAGCAAAAAATAAAGAGGGCTGGAGAAACAAGCCCAGTCCACCTTCCTATCAGGGGAAAGCAAATTTTATGAATTGCTGTATGTGATTAAATTGCACTTGGGAATCACAGATCACGTGAAGTGTAAATCTACTCTTTGCATCTCCCCGGCAAGCCAGTCAGTAGAAATATTGTCTCCGTTCTCACAATCCCAGTTTGATTACGGTGTGGAGTCATTTTCTGCAGATGCTGACACTGGGACCTCACCACAAACACTGAGGAAGGAGTTGGAATGAGCCAGGCAGATCTCCAAAAAGCAAAGCTCCTACTTTTCTGAATGGCTAAACGTCCATGTTAAAACATTCTACTTCACCTTAGACATTTCATGGCTTCTCCCACCCATGTTCTGTTAGCTTCTAGCGCTGTAAAACTCCCAAATCTCAGCAGTTACAATGGTTTCCTCCTCATTCATGTTTCAGGTGATAGTTCTACTCATGCTGTTATTCAGAGAGGCAAATGTCACTTCTGCCCTGTTCTGATGACCGAGCGACTCAACCAAGGTTGAGCTCAACAGGTGCCTGGACAGCCTTCCTTCTGGAAGGGACGCCTGGCATGGGCCCATAGACGACTATTTTAAATACTATATACTCTACCATATCCTTGTTTTCTTTCAGGGATTAAGACTTTATTTTCCAATATTCTTAGGGGATTACTTTTTGGTTTATTTTGTTTAAAACAGCTCAGTTTAATGTCTACGCTGCTATACGAGTTGCAAGATTTTTTTCTTTTTTGAGACAGGATCTCGGTGTGTAGTCCAGGATGGCCCCGAGCTCCTGGCAATCCTCAGCCTCCCGAGTGCTGGGATTACAAGTGTGCAACTGTGCAAGTTGTTATTTATTTATTTATTTATTGCTTTTTGAGCCAGTGAGTATTTCCCCTGGGAGGTCTAAATGACTTTCTTGTCTATTACCCCTAAGAAAAAGTGTACATTTTCTAGATAAGTGTAAGTAAACGTAATGAGGCAAAAGTCCTATGTTAGCAGAGTGCTGGAGGTTGGGAAAGTATTTTGAAGTCTTACTATATGTAAGTTCAGTTGCAAAGATGGAGAGTGGGGAAGCAAGGTGAGGACATAGGGATACTCCCTATCTCGGGCTCAGGGGTGAGGTGCCTGGGGCCCAAGGAGTTTAACAGCTACTCAAGGTTCAAAGTTTCAGAGGCAGAACTTAAATTTTCAAGGTTTCTCTGATCCCAAAGCTCATCGTTTTTCTTGTGCCTAATACTGGCTCCCCAAAGAGAAAATAAAAAGAAAAGGATACTTTTTAAAATTAATATTACTAATTATGTACAGTAATGGAATACTGTGACATTTCAAGACATTGCTGGTACTGATAACATCAAGGCAATGAACATTTCCCTGTTCCGTGTAGCGTTTTACAAAGGATAAGAAAAAGGGCCAGGCGTGGTGGTGCACACCTGTTATCTCAGCACTCGGGAGGCTGAGGCAAGAGGATCACTGTGAGCTCGAGGCCAGCCTAGGGTACAAAGTGAGTTCAGGGCCAGCTTGAACTGCAGAGTGAGACCCTGTCTCGAAAAAGAAAGGAACAGGAAAGCTGACAGGCACAGAGCTATAGCAGAGACAGACGGCACTAAGAGAAAGGGCAGACAAGACCGAAACAGAAACAAGAAAGGGAAAGGCCCCGCGCTATGACAGAGGAGAAGGTTTCTGGAGAGGCCGGGGGCGCCCCCTGCCGGCCGGGAGAGCCGAGGCCGGCGAGCGCGGCGCCCCCGAAGCTCAGGCGCAGGCTCCGATGAGGGCGGCGCGGTCCGGCTCCGGAACCACCGGGCGGGGCGGGCAGGACGCGGGCGCCGGGGTGGGCGTCCGGCGGGAAGGGGCACCTCCCGGAGGAGCAGGCGGGCGCCCCTGGGTGGCCTCCTGCTCTCTCGCCTTTAGAACTAGAAAGCAACCCCCACCCCCCGAGACAAACAGG
>NW_004955457.1:7411217-7436351 GCF_000276665.1 Chinchilla lanigera
CCCGCCCGGTCGCGGCCGCGCGCTGCGGGGGGAGGAGCCCTGCGGCAGGCTTCGGCGTGGCTCACTCTGTTTCTTTCCTTCCCGGGGACTTGGGGGACAGCCGGCCGCTGGCGTCCCCGGAGCGCGGGGTTTCCGGCCAGGCGGCCCCGGGCGGCCCCGCAGAGGCCGGCTCGGCATGGCCCTGGTGCCCTACGACGAGGCCGCGCGGCCGGCGCTCCCGAAGTTCCACGAGCCCTTCGCCACCTTCCGCTTCGCCGGCCACACCGTCCGGGTCCGTCAGGACTGGAGGCAGCTGGGGGTCGCAGCGGTGGTTTGGGACGCGGTAAGTCAGCCCCGGGGCCCTGCGAAGACGGCCGCACTTCGTTGTGACCCAGACTGGCTTTTACTGTAAAAAAGAAAAACCCCAGCTCTACGAAGCGTGCTTCACGTACCATGCACTTCACCTATTTAAAAGGCACAAATTCGGTGGGTTTAGAAAAAAGTATACTCAGAGTAACGCGACTGTCACAAGTTTTAAACATTGTCCCCACCCCCGCAGTCCCGCGCCCCTTCCCCTGCCCAGGCACCCCTTTTCTTCCCCCAGGCACACTGGCTTTGGAGGGTCACTGGCTCAGTTACTATCCCGAGGGTAAGAGGGGACTGACAGGAAAGCAGGCGGACCCCCGACCCGACCTCTGGGGACTCGGGAAGTTAGACTTGTGAAAATACGGCACCAAGAGTATGTAAGTGACAAAACCCCAGAACGTGTGCCATGGTTTTGTGTTTGAGTTTTCCATAGTAGCAGGAGGGTTGTAGAATTAGAATGGCTTTTCTACCTCTTCTAGCCCTGCTGTCTGTCTGAGGAGGGTGACTGGTGTCCGGGCCCCTCCCACCACCTTGGACTCTGGGGGAGGAGGGCTCACTTCATGTTAAATCAGTGATTGGAAGAAATACATTTTACAGTCTTAACATTATATTAGGGATGGCATTTAGGAATAAAAAAATTAATATATGCTTTCTTTTTGAGACCAAGTCTTGTTAGGTAGTTCAGCCTGGACTTGCACTAAATGTGTAGGCCAGGCCGACCTCAAACTCAAAAGCAATCCTCCTGCCTCAGCCTCCTGAGTGCTTAGATTACGGGTGTGTGCTATCATACCCGGCCTAAAATACTAATATATTAAACTTAGTAATACTAGTTTTAGGAACTACATGGAAACTATTCCAAAGTAACTACGTGGAAATATTCTAGTAAGTAATAATAATAAAACAAAAAACGATAATAAGGAACGGGATGCTTCCTAAACGCTCACCAAGTAGAGGAAATGGCAATTACAGTGTGAAAAACAACATAATAAATGATGTCAACATTATATGATTCCTGTTACAGGATCGTAGGTAAATGCTAATGCACGCATCGTGTTTTGAGCATGCTCACTCACATTCAGTGCTCAAGGATGGTGAGGCAGCTCAGGGAAACCCCTGGGCCTTGCTGTGCTTTTTCCTTGGGGGCAGTTGTGGCTGTGTCGATCTGAGCTTGGTTTGGGAACCAGACATAGCCTTAAATGCAATCACAGGGGTCGTTTGTGCCAGTTCTTCCCTAGTAGTCCTGTAGATGTTAGCATGAGCATGCCTGGGCCTGCCTCCCGCTGCCACTGTGAGGGCCTTCAGGTCCGCCGTGCTTGCGCTGGCCCTCGGAGCTCACCCCGCTGCAGTGCCTAGCTCCCGTGCATGTTGGTACACGGGATGGCGTGACAGAGCCAGGTGGGTGTGCTTGGTCTTCTGTAGTGGTGTAGCCACCGAAACTCAGTAGCTCCTGGTGCGCTGCTGGCTGCATCCTAATCACGCCATGTTTTGACTCAGGCCGTCGTTCTGTCCACGTACCTGGAGATGGGCGCTGTGGAGCTCAGGGGCTGCTCTGCCGTGGAGCTGGGGGCCGGCACGGGGCTGGTGGGCATCGTGGCTGCCTTGCTGGGTGAGTGTGAGCAGAACTCCCTGAGACGTGCATTGTTTTCCTGGCACAAAACCCATTGTTAGTTTAATTTCTTTCTGCCGTGCTTATGGGCTGCAAATTTCTTCTCTCTCACTGTTACCCTGTCATTTCTGCTTTTCATGGCAGATCAATTTGCCCCCTTTTATTCTGTGACACCAATGATATGACCTTAAAGTGACTTCAATTTCCAGGAGATTAATCCATGTATATAGTTTTATTCAGATTAAGATGCTTAAATCTATACCAACTTCCCTTCCTACTCATATGAAGAGAGTTCCTGGAAGGGGAATGAGGTTTTTTCTGTTTTCTCCTGAGAAGCAGAGTTGATGCAAAGCTTTATAGGCCGGTATAGAAGCATGTCAGTGTGCTAAAATGCACAGGTTTAGTTCTACTGGGGTTTCACATTTCTTTTAACTCTTACTTTCCGTGTGATCTTGGGTCATCCAAAGGTGATTTCCCCACTCGCAAAAAGGGGATAATAACAGTATTTACTGAAGTGTGAAGATTCAGTGCTCTGTGAATAACAACTGCTATTTGGAATATTTCTGATCTAGAAATTTGTGTCTGTGGAGTTGGGAAAGTTGGGATACGGTATTTCAAATAGTATCACAGGGCCATGCATTAGTTGTTCACAGGAAAGACTCAGTTCTGTGAGATGGAGCAGCTGCACAGGGCAGATGTTCTGGTGATCAGGAGATGTGCTCCTTGCTACCCAGCTCTATTCTTAGTACTCCAAGCCCTGTCCTGCCGCCCCAAGGAATTCACTGCTGCCCTCTTTCTTCTTGCACATGGGTGGTCACTTCACACATCTGTCTGTCCTGTTAGGGTGGGGCCTGAGGAATGGGACCGTATATCATGCTCTGTGTCCTTGGCCCTAGAATAGCAAATAAGAGATGAACAAACTGGATTGATGGTTTTTTGAAAATTAATGAAAAAAAAGAAAATGTTTCTGTTATTAAACTGGTGTAACTCATAAAAATTATGCATTACTCTGCAACATAATTGCCATTAGCATTTGGTGCATTTCCATTCTTTCGCCATCTGTATTTTTAAATTATAAAACTAATTATGGTTATTTATATGTATGCATGTGTATATATATATATATATACACATACATATAAGAATGTTTAACACATTATAAACATTTCTCTGTTCTACTGTATGATCTCCAACTTAATTGCTGTGAAATGTTAGACTGGAGCAGTTTTGATATTGAAGCCTGAGGGTAAGAAAAAAATGTCTTTAGAAATAGAACTAAAACACATAGAGATTTTGAAACATAAGAAAGTGATTGTTTTCCTTTTAAAAGTGTTTTGCCTCCTGTAATCTTAGTCACGTATTCTTGATTTCAGGGAGCACCTACTTACTTGTGCCTGGTACATCACTGTGGTTAGAGCAGTGAACAGCAGGCAGATAGGTGCCTCAGAAATGTTATCTTCTAAGTATAGTGGGAGGGGGAGAATACAGACAAATTACATTTTAAAAGCCTCCCCCTGCAAAACAAGTGGTTAGTGCTGTGCAGAATGTTAATATAGGGCGAGGAGACTTTCCCGTTAGAAGAGAATTACAGCTGCTAATTATTGAGCAGTTCTGTGTTCTGGCAGAGTGTGCTGCATCCATTCTCATAGCCACCCTGCATGTAAATAGACCTGGCCTTAGAATTCTTTTCAGGTGGTGAGAGCAGGGTTAAGACAGAGGACATAACCTGAGCAAGGTCACAAAGCTAATGGGTTGTGGTTAGAGTGTGAATCCAGTCTGACTCTCATACTTTGGTTCTTAGTTTGAAAAATCTCTCCAGCCTTCACACAGTTTGGGAACTATTTGTAGAATTAAAATAGCCACTCTTGAAGACGTGATTCTTTAAATTGGATTAGGGTCAGGGAATTTGGATTTTAAAAGCTTCCTGTGTGATCTGATGACCGACTAGGCCTAAGGACCATTGTCTTAAAATATAGTGCTCAGGAAGGAACTGACTGACTTTTCTCTAATTCTCTGCAAATCTCTACTGAACTTTTGACTTGTACATTTAACTGAAAGCCAGATATTTCTGCCTGGCTGTTTCCCAGTGTCTCAAACAATACTTGTGAAAACTCCTGTCCCTTCCAAGCTGGTTCTTCCTCCGTTGTTCTGAGTTGGCCTCACTGTCCCAGGAGTCACCGGCCAACTCCTTGGCACCCCCAGCTCATTGAGCCCTGCAGTCTTTGAACCCCCGTGTTCTCCAACAGTCCGTTTCCCCTCCCACCCTGGCTTGGGCTCTCATCCTCTATCTGCTGGGTGACCGCTGCATCCTCCCACCTAAACTTTCTGCCTCTGCTTTGTCATCTCAAATCTACTTTTCTCAGCAGCTGTCACTGTGTCCCATCTAGAAGCAAAATTCATGAGGTGACCTGTTTTTAAACATTCTGTGCTTTCCTATTGCCAGGCTTCTTAGTAAGATTTTTTAATTTCATCTTTCTTGACTCTTCAGCCTCTCTCTTTAAAAAGGTCCTGGGGCACACACTGAGCTCTGGTCTCTGCCTTTTGCCCTGAGTGATCCTCTTCTCCCCTTTCCCTCGGTTATGCCATACTTAAGTGTAAGCTCAGGTTTCCCTTCCTGTGACTTCTGCTCCTCTTGAGAAATTTCTCCTTTATAACTGCGTGACTTCCTGTGCATACCTGCGTTCCTATTATTTTGCTTCCTTTACCACATCAGTTATGTTTACATGATCTGTCCTGTGACCACGGGAGCCCTGGGTAAGGACTGTCTTGCTCATCTTCGTGTCTCCAGCACGTAAGATATGCTTGAATATTTGAATACATTAAAGTGTTGCGTATAACGGTGGAGGCACACTGTTACACATTCTTGTCCTATTTCTACTGGAGGACAGCATGCTGTGTTTCTTACTGCGTCAGGTTCCATTCTTCTGTTATGAACTCAGTATTCTCACTTTCTTCCTTATGCAGCATAAATCTTCTGGGTGGTCAGTTTATTGCCATTTTCATATATTGTCAACACTGTGCATGCCAGTGCATCATCTTACTTACTTGGCTCAAAACAACCCAGGTGAAATGCAGTTTTCACAGGCAGTGGGTGTGGCTGGAGAGAGCTCTGCTGCTGGCTGTCACTTTGACATTCATGATCCAGCAGCTTCTTTTCTGGTGGTGGTGGTGGTGGTGGAAGTGCTGGGCAGGGACATTTCCCTGAGCTGCATTCCCAGTCTTCATTATTTATTTTGAGGCAGGGTCTCACTGAGTCAGTAAGTAGCCCAGACTGAGCTAGAACCTGCAGTCCTCTTGCCTCAGCCTTTCAGAGTTCTGGGATTCTAGGTGGGCACCACTCTGCCAGCTCTCAAGAAGATCTGGATGCTTCTGGCCAGTCACACTCTAGCTGCTCTCTTACTCTGCCGATTTTCATGTTCTTTTAGCTTTCAAACTTCCACTTGTTCTCATTTTTCACTCTCCGCTGCTGACATTCCTCATTTCAGTGCAAAGCCTTGAGCAACCTGAAGGGAACTCCATAGCCTCCCTCCACTGCCTCCCGGCACCTGGGTCTGGATTGCAGGCCTGGCTTTGCTCGTTTAGTTGAATGTCTTGTCCTATGTGAGTGAGTACCCAACTTGTGCCTTAGATCCTGTCTGCTCTCACCTATTCAAGGATGTTGCTCCTGCATTGCCACTTTCCTCCCTTTCTACTTGATCATTTCCATCAGCATATAAACTTGCTTTTACTTCTCCCATCTTAACAAAGTAAGAGATATGAACTTCTAAAGTGGTTGGCTCTCAGTCTGTGGCAGGAAATAAGTAAGAGGACCCTGGAATATCTTCATAGAGATAGCAGGGAAGCTGTCAAAGATGCCTAGGATTGTGTCAGAGGTCACTGGCAAAAGATGGGATAATTTGAATGTCAGTAATAATAGTGTCCGTGGGTTAAAATACATGAAGTATGTTTCGTTCATGTGTTCACAGCAACA
Source organism: Chinchilla lanigera (assembly GCF_000276665.1). Taxonomy (NCBI): domain Eukaryota; kingdom Metazoa; phylum Chordata; class Mammalia; order Rodentia; family Chinchillidae; genus Chinchilla; species Chinchilla lanigera. The sequence continues at coordinate 7,417,139 of NW_004955457.1, forward strand.
AAGTTAACCCAGGGAGTTATCTTTGGAGGATGCTGAGAAATTCAGTCTTTATTTTGAAATCTGGCTTGTGAAAGAGGATGGAGAAGCAAAAGCTATTCTTTCTTACTCAGTTACAAAATGAGTAACTACTTCTCCACAAGTATAAAAAGAACTAAAGAAGTAAGGATCTGAGTATTGAGGCTTAATGGCTGCAGGTGTCTCAAAAATAGAGCCTGCCAGACATTATGGACTTCTTGCAAAACACACCACTACCTCTGAAGTAGTCCCACTCAAAAAATCTAACGCAGACAAGTTTACAGGAGATACAGTGGACAAAGGCACATGTAAAACTACACAAATGATGATTGTGGGAAACCACAGGACAAACAACCTGTGCCTTCATCCAACTGCCAGGGGGGAAAATGATGGAAAGGAAACTGACAATTTAAAAGACAGGCATAAGACATCCTCTATACCTCCCACCCCAAACAAGCAAAACAAAACCAAGGGCAAAGCTGTAACGGGCAAGAATGGACTTTGAAATGATAAAGCTCAAACACACAGATAGGGGAGAGATTTCCGTGAAAGGCAGAATAGATAGTGGAGGGCAGGTTGCATTTGGGAACTGGCCCTGGAGGGTGTTCAGTTGCCACAAGGTGAGGCCACCAGCACCCTTCACCTGGACCACTGTGGAGGCTCCACTCATTTCCTTACTTCTGGCCTTGCCCCCCACCAGAGATACTGTTAAAAATCCAAGTCAGACTGTTCAAACTTATGCTCAGCATTTTCCAGTGGCTTCTTGTCTCACCCAGTAAAAACCAGAACCTCTCTGAAACATGACTGATGAGGCTGTCGATGATGAGTCATGCTCCCTGTGACTTCTCCGGCCTCCTCTCCTGTGACTGTGTTCCTCATTCACCCTTTCCCAGCCGCACTGGCCTCCTCCTGCCTGCCTGGAGTGCTCATCCCTGGTTCACCTCTCGCTGTGCCCTCCCTCCCTCTCTCATACCCTGCCCAGCACTATCTCAACGATGCCTTCCCTGTATACCTAAACTGCACCTTCGTACCTTTCTTCCTCAAATTTCACGCTTCTCATTTTTGCTTTACCTTTTTCCGTAGTTGTATCACCAACTGACAAACTGAGTATTCTACTTTTTAAAAGGAAACATATTTCCTGTTTCCTCACTTGAATGTGAGTGGTGTGAGGGTAGGAGTATTTGTCCCCCAGTTGGTGGTAGTCGGTGAGATATTTATTATAGAGGAATGGTCAACAGACACTAAGATCTATTCAAACTTCTGAAATACTTGGCAGGTTAGAAGTAGCCTCTAAAATCCCTGAGACAGGCACTAGAGAAGCTGTTAAAATTAATACTGGATTGATGCTGAAAAGAATAGATCACTCCTGTATTGCCAGAAGAGTGCTCCGTGAACCAGTAAGGAATCCAGAGTTGGCCAGGAATGGCAGCAGACATCTTTAGTCCCAACTACTCCGGAGGCTGAGGTCAGAGGATCACTTGAGTCCAGGAATTCGAGGCTGTTTTGGGCAATATAGCGAGACCTCATCCTAGAAAAAGGGGAAAGGGGCTGAGTAGGGTAAGGGAGAGAGAAAGGAGAGGTGGGAAGGAGGAAGAAAGAAAGAAGGAGGGAGGGAGACCGACATCAAACCAGGAAGAGGTACACCGTCTAGTGGTGAATGCTCAAAGGGGCTCATGAAGTGCAGGCTTGTAAATCTAACATCTTGAACATTTTCATCTGCATCACACTCTAGGACTATAAATGTCAAATTGAATTACGTACCGCCATCGTGTTACATGTCAGGAAACACCAGGTGTAAGCTGTGCAGAACAGTGCTGGCCACAGCTGGTCTGAGACTGGGAGACTGATTAAAAAAGGATGCAAATGAAAAATACTTTTGTGAAAGAATGAAACATAATTCTAAATGTCAGAATTCCTGAGACCAAAATGAACATGATCACACTTTTGTAGATGAGGTATATCAGGGCTGACCTAATGTGATTGCGTCACCTTAGGGGAAATAGTTCCCTTCTCACATTCATATGGGTTAAAACAATAGTAAAGCTTTTAGTTCACTGTCAGTAACCCACAAGATCAATTCCCAGTACCACCAAAAAAAACAAAAACCAACAAAAAACCCCACAATAAACAGATCAATAAAAGCCTACCTCATTAATTTTCTGCATTGAACCTAGAAACAGTAAGAAGAGAAACTAGCATTTTAACTTGCATTTCTGAGATATTATGTATTCTTTTTTTATTTTGGCAGTACTGGGGATTGAGCTCAGGACCTCATGCATGCTAGTTAAGTGCTTTACCATTGATCTATATCCACAACCCTTTTTTTGAGGTAGGATTTTGCTAGGTTGCTCAGAGTTGTCTCAAAGTTGCAGTCCTCCCTGCCTCAGCCTCCCAAATAGCTAGGATTATAGGCATACGCTACCGAGTCTAGCTTACAATAGTTCTTAAGTGTACAGTTTTCAGTGAATATGTATGCATTACATAAACACACAGGGTTAGCTGCTTCAAAGCAGAATAAGGAGAGTTGGACTGGGATTCCTCAGTAGCCAGTTTCTCTCTTTTGCTGCTTTAAAAAACTTTAACCCTACAAAACCACATTTCCTTGTTTTTGTTATCTTTGTAAAAGTACTCTGCTTTCAGATTTTTCATTCTTGGATTCCCATTTTACCCTGAGGCGTGCTGACTTGGTCGTGGTCTAATGAATGAAGTATAGCATTAGATATGTGTGAATGGTGGGGCAGTTCTGCTTGCAGAATTGAGAATCATTCGCTGTGTCACTTGGTGACACTGTAGTTTACAAGCCCAAATTCAGAAAATAGCAGGTGTGTTAGGGAGACAAATCAGAAGCTGACTGTTACCAGAAAGCAATGTAGAGGAATTACATTCCAATTGTTTGTGAAGGACATAGATATATTGTGTATTAGATAAAATATTTAGATCACTCTTTTGTTTAATCTGACCCCCTCTCTACCAACAGTTATACTGATTTGTTCATTACTTTCTCTTTGTCCCACACTGTAGGTGCTCATGTGACTGTCACGGATCGAAAAGTAGCATTAGAATTTCTTAAATCAAACCTTCAAGCCAACTTACCTCCCCATGTCCAAACCAACACTGTTGTTAAGGAGCTGACTTGGGGACAAAATTTGGAGAGTTTTTCACCTGGAGAATTTGACCTGATACTTGGAGCTGATATCATATATTTAGAAGAAACATTCACAGATCTTCTTCAAACGCTGGACTATCTCTGTAGTCACCACTCTGTGATACTTTTAGCTTGCCGAATTCGCTATGAACGGGATAACAACTTCTTAGTGATGATGGAGAGGCAATTTACTGTGAGTAAGGTTCACTATGATCCCGAAAAAGATGTCCATATTTACAAAGCACAGAAGAGAAGCCAGAGGGAGGACTTATAGTTGGGTATAAGGATATTGGCCCTAAAAAGGTCAGTTAAGATCTTAGACTGGGAATCTAACCATATTTCATGAGGTGGCTTAGTCTGTCTAAAGAAAGGGTCTCAAGGGATAAAACACACATGCAGTTTTAAAACAGAGCAGGGCTTTGTTGCATTGTGATTCTTAGACATATTTTACTGCTCTGAAATTCAGTTAGCATTAAACTGCGAGATTTGGGGTTGTTATATCCTGTGTTTCTCTACCTTGATAAAATTTCCACTGATATGAGGACAGGCTGGTGTAAAGATGTCTCTAAACTACTCAGCTTGTTTTGGTGAAGTGAAGTCATGTAGCTTATTTTAAGAACACTGTGAAATACATAATTGTTCTCCCAGTTTTCTAATTTTCTGAATAAGGAGGTTAACACATACTCTGAGCTTTTAGTGCTCTTGAAGTCTTGACCCATTCAGGTATTAAAAGATTTTGTAATTGTTGAGATTAGGATGGGAGTTGAGGTTCATGTCCTGTTTTTTTGGCTTAATTTTGGGAGGAAGTATATAAACAAAGGAATAAGTAAAAAAATTTGAGTTACTTTTTGAAAGCATCAAAAGTCTTGGACTGGAAGCTTTGCCATTTCTGACATTTTTGTACATCTATTTCCTAGGCCAGAGATGGTGAGCCTTTTAGAGACTGAGTGTCCAAACTGTAATCTAGAACCTACGTATTTATCACAAAGTGTCAACACTGCAATTAAACCTGAATATCTGATGCTCGGCTGCTGGGGTGACTGAGGGCTATGTGTGCCCTCTGTGGCATGTGTGCCATAGGTTACCACTGTCCTGGCTTTCCCTGCCTCTTTTCATCCCTTCTCAAAAAACCTCCCCGCAACCCCAGCCCACTCACCTTCCTGTGTGTGGCACCTACACTTGCTTATTCAGTGTGGGTATTCCTGGTAGGCTGCAGGCTGCCAGAGGCCCAGGAAGGTTTCTGCCTCTTTAAAGCATTGCTGCTTTCCTCACATCTAGTGTATGACAGCAAATAATGAAAAAGGTACGTTCCATTTAGAGAGTACTGACTTTGGCTTAAATGATTGCTATACTGTTTTGATTCTTTCATAGACTTTATGAATGAAGTCACTAAGAGTGAACTTTTCTTTTTACGGTGTACAAGTTTAAATGGAGTTTAAACAAATTTAGACCACAAGCATATTCTAATCTCATATGGTATTTGTAATAAAGAGAGGTTTAGAAACTATTAAAAATAAGACCTTATCCTTTTTAACCTTTTAATGAGTATTTTGTGTGTGGGAATACCTAATTTATTTTCTACATACATTTATTATTTTGGGTGAGGTTTGAGACAGGGTCTCACTATGTAGTTCAGGCTGGCCAGAAGCTCTTAGTGATCCTCCTAGCTCTGTCTCCAAAGGGCTGGGATTCCAGGAGTGTGCCTCTATACCTGGCTTCAGTATGCTTGTTTCATCCTTAAATACAGAAGTCCAGATCAAGCCATTTTATTCTCAAGTACAGAAATCTAGATGAAGCCAATTTTACTAAGCCTTGACTTTCATTGTTCCATTTCTTTAACATTTATGCAGCTAAGTAATCCAGTGCATACCAGTAACTCCTCTAATTAGTATCAAATATTGTTCAGGCACTATATTAAAATACATGTATGATACCAGACTATTTGAACTCCACTAGAAGGAATGCTCTTGTTCTTCAGGCAGTTTCCTCCTAAGGTAGCTTGCTTTAGTTCTTCATAGAACTCTTTGAAGCCAGTACCATCTTCAGGTAGTTTCTTTTTTTTTTTTTTTTGGTTTTTTTTTTTCTCTGGTACCGGGAACCGAACTCACGACCTTGCGCTTGCCAGGCAGGCGCTTTTGCGGCTGAGCTAAATCCCCAGCCCCTTCAGGTAGTTTCTAACAGAACATTTTACACTAAAGGATCAGAATTCTGACCCATCAGAATTCTTTCATTGAATACAAGACTTTTTTTAGGGCAAAATACAGCCCTAAAATGGAATGTTCATCTCAGCAAATACAACTTACACTCTGGAAGATCAGGATACTTTAGTAAGGAGGAATTGATTCTTAGGGATCTTCAGTAACAATCACATTAGTTTATGTACGATCTACCTCCAACAATCATACTACTTGCTTTTCTTTTTTTTTTTTTTTTTTTTAATGCTGGTGCTGGGAATTGAACTCAGGGCCTTGTGAATACTAGGGAAGTGCTGTACCACTGAGCTACATCCCTATTAGCTCCCAACTGCATACTTCTAGTTTATGGGAAGCATTTGCTACCAGTTTGTAAATTAACAAAATGAAACTTTATTATAAAGTTCTTAAAAATTACAACATTCAGTATTGTAAGTGGAGCTAGACATGGGGCCTGACTTAAGAGCCAATGAAATAGATGTGATTTTTAGTGTTAGAGCAAAGTAGCAGTTTGTTGTTTTTGTTTTATGTTAAATGAGTTAAGTCAAGTCTTGCAGAGTGCTGCTCTTGGGAGCTGGAGTCCATGTTCTCTTAGCACTCACATGAGCAGCATAGTCTGGGGAGTCCTCAGCTGTTTCACTTTAAAACTTGAGACTTTATTGTTAGCTCGAAGTCTTACTCTAAAAGCATGACATACTCTTGTGTCTACAACTATGGGTTAAAAAGATCTAGCAACAGAAAAGATGGAATATTTAAAAATTAATCCCTGAGAATATTTGAAGATTAGAAGGGAAAATAGTACTAACAGAAGCAAAAGGGAAGCCTACCTAGTAAACCTTGCATAAGGCTGGTTCTGCTACTGTAAGAAGGAATTTTTCTAATTCTTGTGTATATCTAGTATATATATATATACAACTTTCAAAAGTTTAAAACAATCTAATGGGAACAGTTTATAATCCACCATTTGTGTAAACAGTGTAAGAGTGAATGTACACGTGTGTACAATTGAGGTTGTCACTAAAAACATGTACAAGAAACTGCTTTTTACTGTGCCTAATGTTAAAATGTTTAGTTGTACTGGGAATCGAACTCATGACCTCAGGCTTGCCAGGCAAGCCCTCATGCCGCTGAGCTTTGAGACAGGGTCTCCCTATGCAGTTCAGGCTGGTCTCTAACCGTGATCCTCCTGCCTCAGTCTCCCAAGTGCTGGGATTACAGGAGTGCACCACCATGCCCGGTGTTACCAGTGTGATTTTAAAAAACAGTGAAGACAATTATCGAGAAAGTAAAAGCTTGCAGAATGGGATAAAATACAAGGATCTATCTATACATTATATATAAGGAATTCTTGTAATTCAACAAGAAAACCCAGTTACAAAATGAACACAACACTTGAACAGACATTTCTCCAAAGATATGCAAATGACTAAGAGAAAAACATGCGCAATACCGTAAGTTATTAGGGAAATGTAAATAAAAAAAACTGCAGTTGAGTTTACACGACACCTGTGAGGGTAGCCATAATTTAAAAATTGTAGAACAAATGTTGGGGAATATATAGCAAAATAGGAAGCTTTGTACATCAATGGAATAAATAAGGCATCTGTCGAGGGAGTCTGGCATCCGTCACAAAGTTACAAATACAGAATTGTTTAGCACACCAATCCCACTCCCAGGTATATACCTCAAAGAATTGAAAACAGAGTTAGATATTTATATATGGATGTTCCAAATACTACTATTCACAATAGCCAAATGGTGGAAACAACCTAAACATTCATTAACAAATGGGTAAACATAGGTATACAATGGATGTTATTTGACTGTAAGAAGGAACGAAGCACTGTACATGTAACAACGTGGATGAACCTCAAAAGACATGTTAAATGAAAGAAGCCAGGCACAAAAGTCATACACATATTACATGACTCCATTTATTTGAAATACTCAGAATTGGTAAATTTATAGAAACAAAAAGCAAACTGGTGGTTGGGAGGGGCAGGTAGAAATGGGGAGTAACTGTTTAAAGGGTACATAGTTTCATTTTGGAGTGATAAAAATGGGAACTGGATAGAAGTGGTAGTTGTACAACACTGTAAATCCATTAAATACCAATGAATTGTTTGCTTTAAAATAGTTGTTATATGAACTGCACCTCAATTAAAAACAGGCAAAAATTAGCATCCATACTCCTGAAAATTACCCTTCTCTTTCGGTCGGCATGTGTAAGATGTGGAGAAATTAAAAGGCACAGTGAGGAAAGACCACTAACGCAGTGCTTTTCCGGGCCTGACAGCAGCAGCACCACTTAAAAATGGAAAAACCCAGCTAAAGAAACGGATCAACAGGAATATTAGAAGTCCTGTTTGGGACCTGTTTTGCAGTCTGGGTGGAAATGACAAATACAGTTCAATGGAGCATAAAGGGCTATCACGGTGTAGAACTGTATTCTTGGATATTATCGAGGTTCTAAGAAAAGGTATACAGAAAAGGGAATTTTCTTGTGACTTCACTGCCCAGAAGTGTATCCTTGATGAATATTTTTTACGTGACAGCAAAGATAGAAAGAGAAGATAGGCACTCTGACTTTTCCAGCGGCCCAGGCACCTGAACTTGGCTTACAAGTAGGATGATAACAGGTTCCAGCCTGTTCAGTGAATCATGGCTCACATGTGAGGTCCCTAGGAAATTAATATCGCCCTTTCACTCTCAAAAATGTTTTCAGTTCATCAATAAATTAAGTGGTCACTTTGAAGAAGCGGAAAAAGAAATTCATGTAATTTTTTCAGTACAGTGACAAGTGTACTAGGCCTAATGAACACATCTTAAGAATTAGAGAAAAAAAGGACATACAATACTTAGGAATAAATATAACTGCTTTTAGAAGCTCCAGAACATTTTTGAGACTATTGTAGGAATCTTACTTGTATACCTTAAACAATGATTAAAACCACATCTCCATTTTACATCATCATGGAATTGTATAATTCTATGGATACCTAGAAAGTTACCTGTTCTTTCAGTGCAAATATGCATTTTATGATACTGGAAATAGAAAGTCATTAATGTCTCCATTAGTTACATCAGTGGGACAATAGCATCTCTAGATCTTTCAGTAGGCACTGTTCAGTTACTGAGAAAAGCAGCTTTGTGCTAAAAGCCAGAACTGCAATAAATGAAGTAACTGAAAGTAAGTTGTTGCCTGAATTAGTTTTCCAATGCTACGCAACACAAACTTGGCATATAGTCTAACACAATTATGTTCATTTAACAAAACTAATAAACCTAAGTCCAAGAAACTGTGACAACAATAGAAGTATGAAACAAGAGATACAATCCCCCCCCAAAAAAGAGACTTACAGAATTTTTAAAAGCATGTTTATGTGACTGCACATAAATGTCTGTGTAAAAAGGGTATTATGACAGTTGATACCACAAAGATTACAGTAAGAAAAAGCACTTTATGACAATATTTCACAAATTCACAAGGATCACTTTAATATACAAAGCAATTGCTACCATTCTGAACACAAAGCAGCTAATATGTACATAGTGTTAATAAATGCATTGTAACTCAGTACATTTTTTTTACACATAAAACAAAGATTTAAGTAAAAAATTAAAACAGGGATGTTTCTAGAATGTAGGGATTATTAGAAATGTATTTCCCTCATTATAGTTATTTAGTATTCAACTCTAATAGAAACATCAGAGTTAAAAATTGATACCCTGTTTTGTGCTGATAGCATTGGGGGAGGTATTCTTTGCCCTAATCCTCAAGGAAAAGTCAAAAAGCCAAACACCTTTCTAGGAACTTCCCTGGTTATTTTTTTCAATCTAAAAAGTTTCAAATGATACATCTGGGTTAAAAATAATTATTTTTGCTGAGGGGGTGGGGAAGGCAGAGATTATCGCTGACAAGTACAAAAAATCGTCAAGGACAACTTTACACAGGAAACTGCTAACTAGCACTCTTCGCCACCCCTATAAATCTATACTCACAGAAAAATGTTGACAGATTATTTGCTTTTAATATAAATAATTTTAGTACATATATACTGGAGTGGCACCTGGATTAAAAGTAGGTCTAATAAAGCATTTACCAATTCAATTTTAAAAACTTAAGAAAATAAAACCTTCCAAACACAATGATAGATCATTTTATGTGGCCAACTAACATAAGATCATTATCTGCAGGGATTTTCTTCCTTCCCTACCAGTTTTTAAACTACCTCAGATTTACTCTCACATCTGAGATATTCTTCGGACAGAAGCTTAGAAATGTCATTCTTCTATAGGCAAGTATTAAAGTAGGTTAAATTTAAATTTTCTACTGTTTGACCCTTTTCAAAGACATTTCCTATAGGTTGTTCATTTTTCTTTTACTTGCTGGTGAAAATAATTTAAAATGTGTCATGTTCTGCCCAGCTGGGACCTGCATCCACAGTACCAAAATGCAGACAGGTCAATATTTTCTCTGTGCTAAACAACTCTGCCCGTTTATAATATCCTCTTACTTTACAGGCTTTGTTCTATTTTATTATTTTTTTAAAATTTTTCTTTTTTTAAAAAATAAATTTCAAGCTAAAACACCTGAAATATAATTCTTCCATTCAAATGTTATCTGGTCCCTCTTAAAGTCTGTCTGCCCCCTGAGGACACATACAAAGGCTTAAGCTACATTCACTCAGTAAGAACATTATCATAAGCAGATGACAGATGGAACTGCAGCACCCTGTTTGTTTGAAATTCTTCCACACTGACTCAGCTTCATGATATGTTCAACCTCTCAAGGATTAATGCCTCTCCTGGCCACTGATTCGAGAAAGTGAAGGAAACCAGTTTCTAGTACATAGAGTGACAATGTAGTCAATTTAAGAAAGTCAACACTCACTATTCAAGACATATGTCAGCCACCCAAAAGTTCTAGTTGTGCTTTGTACAACTCTGTGAACAAATTTATCCCATAATTCATCTATAGGTTTACTAAAACACTTCTCATCTTCATCCAAAGTCAAATTTAGGCACCATTTCTTTGATGACAATAGACAGGTTTAAAATGAAAGTAATTTAGTAAAAATATTTATTGCATGTAATCTCTGATGATGACAATAGTTGTATATAAAAAACCTTTTCTATTCTGGAAAACTTAATGGATTTAGGCATATGAATAATGTATTAATGCTGTGGTAAGGGTAGTCTCATTTAAAATTGGAAAGAAATACAATTTAAATAATTTGAATTGAATTGTTCTTCACTCTTAACCATAATGAAAAAGTTTAAGGTAAGGTTTGAGCACAACTTTTAATTACTGGGCTAGTCAAATCTAATTTCTACCTATTTTACTTTTGTAGCATTTTTAAGGCTAGCTTTTAGGTGCTAAAATAAGATCAATGAAAAGCTTCCATTAAAAACATCACATGACGTGAAGAGAGGAGAAGGACCAAAAAGTAATGATAATGAATCAGTAAAGTCACTAATACCCAAACTGGGTCCTTTTGAAAAAGCGCAAGTTGCACCAAGCATATACAAAGAATCAATGTAAATATAAACCAAATAAATATAGAATTTTTGTAGTACATCAGTGGAAAATACTATACCAGCAGCTTTCAGGGTTATACAGATAATAAAATAAAGCCTCTTAGCAATAGCTGAGAAGGTATGTAACCCCTGTTTCTATCATATGCTGTATTTAATCCTTCCTGCACAGTGAAGCAGCCTTCCATAAACCAATTTAACAGCTGACTCTAGTTACTTACTAAACATGAAAAGAAATCTAGATGAAATCACTTCAAGTAAGTAAGAGCATCCTGGTTTACACAAATTTGTTTCTTTCTAAGCCTTTGTATGATTCCACATGTCACCTCATATGGTCACCAAGATAGTAGGGATTAGTCCTGAGAGACAGAGATAAACTTCAGCCAGATGACTTCTGATTGGACAGCCTGCCTGACTGGTATTGTGCTTTCAGATATTTGCACTGCTGCTGACCTACTGTCAAAACACATTTTCTGACAAAAATCCCTGCTTAAATGAAATGCAAAAATGGCTCCCCCAGGATGATTTTTTGAAAACTCAGTGGTTCCTTTTTAAGTTATTTCCAAAACATTCCTACCACTGTTATAGCTGCCAGAGACAAATAAAAAAAACAAATTCTTTTTCTTGGGGAAAGGGGGAGTCAAGTGACTAGAAACATTTAAAAGTATCAAGCCAAAGAAAACTATTAAAAAATAAAATACTTGGAAGAAAGAAAATCTGAAGATAAAAATAATGAGTGCTGGAGTAATGCAGTCATAGAAACTACCAGAAGGGATGCAATAGAAGACACAAAAATGTAAAATTTCATCTGACTTCAATATACTATAATACTCAGCATTCCTGACTTAAGAGCTCTCAGAGCTTTAGATTATATACTGTATGTATATATATATGTACACATATATTATACAAATGCCTTTTCCCCAACCCCCTCCCAAATATCTAAATGAATAGAGCACCTATGACAATATTATGGTTGTCAATATGGTACTTGGGTTTGAAAAAGAAAGAACTTAAAATTATATCATATCAATTTTTTAATAACATGAACACAATGGATTCTAGCCCTTTCTAAACCACTTTTCAGTTTAACGCTATCAAAGCTTGAAAACTCATAATAGTAATATATCAAAAATAAACCCCTCCCCACTTCATTTTTATTAGAGTTAATCTGTCCTATAGATAAAAGTGCCACATGGCCCTATATTTGCAAAGTGAGCAATACCAAACTTGCTATTTTCTAGGCAAATCAGTAGCATATATACATATTCCTATGATGACATCTTCATTCCCTTTTGGCCAATATGAAGAGAAAAAATTACTGATAATGTGGCCATATATGTTCTTGGCTACTAGATTTTTAAAAATTATGTCATTTTCTTAAAGATTCTCAAAATTACAAGCTTAAAAACAAACACCTGTTTTGTAATTCTTGTATTAAAAAAATTGCATAAAAGATGCCTGATTTCTATCTGTATAAACGGAAATCTTCAAGTCTTCCCAAGGGTCTAAAACACATTTAGCAACACAATACATTTCTCACCTACTATTATGTAACTGACTTCAAAACAGTGCAATCGTCCTGAAGGTATAAAGGACCAGTTCTTTGCAACTTGTAAACCCACCTACATGATTGCCATGATTTATCAGGGACCAAGAGGGTCACCAACTTCCTAATTCAGCAGAAAGCCTCAACTTTTGGAAAAACAGACTTTATAGAGATTATAACTTGCTATACACCAGGCAATTTTTTGTGTTTTGTGACATTCAAAATGTTCAATTTTACTTGACTCAATTTGAAGTAACTGAAGTTTATGAACAGATTTGTGATTTTTGCTTGGTTTCTGTTAAAGCAAATTTAGAAAATGACATACTATGCTGGTACACAAAATAACTTTTATGCTATCAGTTTCCCCATTAGCTCAGCAGGACAAACATCAAACTTTACAGTCGTTTGAAAGCCTTCTTGAGAATCTGGTGAACTGTCCAAATATAAGGACTACATCACTCAATTCTTAGAATGATGCTCCTTCACAAACTCTGTTCATCCTTGAAAAAAGACAATGGTTTGTTACAAACAAAAATACAACATTTACAAGTATTAATTAAAAATCTTAACTTTTAAAATGGACTCAATAACTAAAACTTGTATCCTTTGTAGTCATGTTAAGCAAACTTAACTTTCTTAAGTAACCCATCACTAAATACATATTTTGTTTCTTGACTTCTTAAAAAGGAATTTCCTTCTCAAGTGAGGAATTATAATCTAACATTATGTCAGTTTCCAATTTTCAAACTCTACTTTAGTCCTATTTTTCTTATAAGTGATAATTTTTATCAGGCTTAGTGAATGAGTAACATAAATAAAGTATTGTTGGGAACAATGTATGATATACACAAATGCAGACTATCAAGAATTAAAATAGGTACTTTATAAATGGCAAAGGCTACATAGTATACTGGGAAGCTCAAGCCTACTACCCATTTTAGATGAAAACAAGAAAAGTTTTACAAGAATGATAATCCAAATATTGTAGTACCACAGACACTCAAATATGTCTGCAAAAAATTACTCTTCTTATGTACAATTATCACTACTTTTTAGGGCCATATCCTTATAGCTTCTTTTAATTAGAAAATTCACTAGAGATTCTCTGATAAAGTGTTAATATGGGAAAAATTTAAAAATCAGTATTTTCCTCTAACATAAATATATCATTTTGCTTTATGTAACATCTTGAAGACTTTCCTGTTGGTGGTACAATGTAGATGCAAAGGGCAACAGTAAATTACAAATACCTTAAGTAAATGAGTGACAATATAAGTATCTTTAACGTTGAGGACAAAAATGTTTATTTAAAAACATTATATAACTCAAGGGATTGGTTTACTAGTCAGCATCTTTTTACTAAGATTTAGTGCTAACTAAAATAAGCTTTGTACTTTTATGTACTTAGATTTAATTTAAAAGTCAAATGCCATGCTCTTTCATTCAGTTGGTTACTTCTTTTAATGTATTCAAAAATATTGAATACATAGAGCCAAGTTAGAAGCAACAACTGCCCTGTTGCTAATACAGGATACTTTTAAGGATCAAGGACAAGTTTTCAAGTACTGAAGAAAAGAACATTATACATAGAGTACTCCAAATTCATTCCTCATACTCAAAAATTATTTTAGCGGGTTTTTGTCTTTTAATAGTTTTACATAATTCACCATGAAAATGTGAAAACAAGTCAGTTTGGCAATCAATACTTCTCCATTGCACCTTACTTACTTTATGCATGCGGCCCACAAATTACTTCAGCGCAAGAGGCTAGGGTAATTCTGTCCCTAAGGCAATCAAGGAGCTCAGCACAAACCTTGAAATCATTAAAAAAAAAATTTCATTTTCCTCATTTCCCCCATCAATTTACAAGTAAACAAATTATTACTTCTTGAGGAAGGTGGGCGTTGAAAAGCAGAAGTCTCTTCATGATTCCTGGCGCTGAAAATTTCTCGAGGGGAGAAGTGGAGGCAGGTTTTGGAACATTCACAGTTTAATGCAAAAGCACAAATGAATGAAATTCTGTAGTTGCTTTCAGGCAGTTTTGCGCATAGAAAAAAAAGAAATGTTTAGAAAATAAAATGTTTATTTTGTCTTTCTGGTTGTGGCCAATCCGGTCCATTTTGATTCCACCGTAACAGGTGAAAATTGAAATCCCAAATTAATCTGATTTGTGGCAGTAAAGGTCCTTAAGTGCTTTTAGCTCCTCAATCAGTGTCTTGTTTTGGTTTTCAAGCACTGCCACTCTGTTTTCTAAACATTTCACGTATTCTTTCTTCTTTCTACGACACTCTCGAGCTGCTTCCCTGCAAACAAAAAAAGGACAAAAATTTACGCAAATGATTTCTATATTGTTTATTTGGATTTGAGTACTTTGGTCATTTAAAGAATAGCCTGAAGGAATAAACAATATGTTAGGCATTTGGAAAGATATATAGAATGACTGAAATTATATAAAATTTTAACATACCACATAAGGTTGATTAAAAATCATTAACTCCATAAAATTAAATGATCACTTAAAAGTTGAAAAATATCTTTTCAAAATAGAAAACTCTTACAAATCTTCATTTCAGAGCAATTTGAAAATTCTAACAGAAATGGCCACTATTTTCTTTTGCATGGTAGCTCATGTACTTTTTCACACTCACTCTGCAGAACCTTTTTCCTACCTTTAAGAAAAAAAAAAAAAATCTAACAGAAGACTCTTCAATAAATGATGCTTGGAAACCTGGATATACACATGGAAAAAGAGTGAAACTGTTCCAAAACCTTATATGACATACAAATATTAACTCAAAGTGGATCAAAGACCTCTCTATAGGACCTAACACCATCAAACTTCCAGAGAAGCTTCCTTAAATTACATGCCACAGTGATTTCTTGGATATGACATGAAAATATAACCAACCAAAACAAATAGCACTATATTAAACTTAAAAACTGCACATATTGGGGCATCATAAACAATGAAAGGTAGCCAGTGGAATGACAGAAAATATCTACAAATCATACATATCCATAATACCCAGAATACATACAGTATGTATACATGCATTTAAAGTTATACATCCTATAACAACAAAATATCAGAATAAAAAATGAAGATAGGATTTGGATACTAATGAAGATATACAAATAGCCAGTGAGCGTATAAAAAACACTCATCTCACCTAATCATTAGGGAAATGCAAATAAACCCAGTAAGGTGGCTATTTTAAAAACCTCCAGCCACTACCACCATCATCACCAAAATATATCAGGTGATGATGTGAAGAACCTGGAATGCTTTGGAATTGTTTTGGGATATGTAAAATGATACTGGGATATGTAAAATGATACTGCCATTATGGAAAACAATGAAGTTTCCCTGGAAAAATTACAAATAAAATTTACCATATGATCCAGCAAGCCTGCTTCTCATTCCATATCCAAAGCATTAAAAGCAATATTTCAAAGATTTGTGCCCCCGTGTTCAAAGCAGCCAAGAGGTGGCAGCATTTCCAGTGTCTACGATCAATGGATGAATAAAGAAAATGTGAGGCATACATAAATGGAGTATTATTCAAACTTAAAAAGGAAATCCTGACATGCTGTAAGAGGTATGAACCCTCAGACATTATGCCAAGTGAAATAAATCAACCACAAAAAGACCAAGCAGTGTAATTCCACTTGCACGAGATATTTAAAGAAAGCAAATTAATAGACACAAGACCTAAAATGGTGACTTTCAGGGACTTCGGGAGGGGAAAATGGGATAGTTGTTTAATGGATCTGAGTTCTGAGGGAGGTTTTTTTTTTTTTTTCTTTTCTTGGTACCGGGAATCGAACTCAGGACCTTCTGCTTATCAGGCAGGCCCTTGTGCTGCTGACCTATATCCACGGCCCTGACTTCTGAAAGATGCCGTTCTTGGAGATTTGTTGCACCATGATGTGAATGTACTTAATAATACTGAACTGCACTTAAAAATCAGATGTTAAATTCTGTGTTGTGCTATTATGTTTTTTAACCACGACTAAAAATTAAAAATTACTACAAAAAGTTGGACACAGATGAAAAATAATTTAAAAAACTAGTAGCCAGACGTGGGAGCACACATCTGTAATCCCAGCACTTGGGAGGCTGAGGCAGGAGGATTGTTGTGAGTTTGAGGCCAGCCTGGGCTACAAAGTGAGTTCAAGACCAGCCTGAACTGCATAGTGAGACCCTAGCTCAAAAAGACAAAAAACAAACAACTATTTAGCAAGCTACCAGATATACACTAGTAAACTTTTTTATAGCTCTACATAGTCAAAAGCGACATCGAATGTTTTAGACCTTAGGTCCTACCTAGCACAGGTACCAATATAAAGTAGGTACTTACTGTTGAATGAATAAGAGAACACAAAAAATTATAAGTTTTTAAAATATGAGAAAGTTATTTACAATTAATAATTTACACCAGGGGCATGCACAACAGTTTATAGCATTTTCAGTGCCAGCTTCCTGGGTTTAAATGGTTCTGTCTTTCCTGACACTAAGAAAGAGATGAGTATGTTATTTACCTAAAAAGGTTTATGAGGAATGAGTTAATACATGTAAAGCAGACGAAAAAGTGCCTGTTACAAATGTTATGTATTGGGCCCGGGATACAGCACAAGTGCCTGCCTGGAAAGTGCAAAGTCTGCAGTATGATTCCCAGTATCAAAAAAAAAAAAGTTACGCATTATCTCTTTAATAACTCGGATGGTAGTATAATTCTGTTAATGGTAGCCTTCCCTTACTGTTTTCACCCTCATATGGCCTATCAATTCAGAAAAGAAGAACATTTGTTTCTAATGCAAGCTGATTTATAAAACTACATGTAAAGTTGCATTATCCACGATAGATATGGACAACATGTGATCCACTGCATCACTTTACCACTGAAGATTTCTTTAGAAATGAATTTAAAATGGCTCTAACATTCTGCTCTACAGTGAAGAAGGCACATCAAGGGTGCTTTGGAGCCAACAGGAAAATAGGAATTACTCAGAGGTCAACTTGGGTGTTACATATTTGGTAAAGTCTAACAATACAGAGAACATGTAGGATGTGCATACATTTTTAAGAATAATTTCAGCCAAGGTTGATGAATCTCATTTCTTCTATTACCTGAGAACATACAGTTCCATAAATAGAACTGCCCATATAAATGCCGTACATAAGCTTATTTCCAAAGTTGAACTAATATCCCCATAGGTCAGTACCTCCTAACTTTGTTCTATCATAATTATGCTGCAGTATTATGAAAGATTAATGTGAATGTTCCTCAAATATGAAACACCAGGCTAAAAAAAGTGAATTTCTTTAATGGAAGCCTTCTTGGGATTCTTTCAGTGTACTAATGTGAACTGAGGCCCTACAGTGGAATTCTGTAAGGCATGTCGCAAACTTAATCTGTTACATAATACTTTGTGATGACGGTGCACAGAATATATTTCAATTAATACTGTCTTACAAAATGATGCTTAAATTAGCTATGGTTTAACGTAAATAAATTTGGGTACAAATTTTATATGATATAGTAGTAAGAGTTCTAAAAACTAGGGATTAGAAAATCTGGGTTCAGATCCTAACTTTGACACTAAGTTGTATAGCTTCTAGCAGATTCCATCAGCCCTGATTAAAGGACTGCCTTCTTACTTGTTTAAGAAAGAAAAGCAGTCCCCCTGCCATGTAACATGTCCCAAACCTAGATATATGTTTGCTTTATATTAAAGCAGATGCATTAAATATGGTGTGTCATTTTAAATACCAATTTTAACTGATGACATAGCAGGTATTTTAATATTAAGTATTATATTTTAGAGTAGAATACAAAATTTAGATGAGCCTCAAATAAAAAATTTTGAAGAATCTCTGGTTTAGAGATTGACTCTGAAAGCTTCTCAAAACTTTCTGTGAGCAAAAGAGAATGAAGACTCACTCAGGGATTGGTCTATGGCAGTGTGGTGAACCTAGGGCACGTGTGCCTCTGCAGGCTATTTGTTGTCATTGAAAGCTCTAAAAGGTTCACCATTACTGGTCTAGGGCCTTACTGTGATGATTAAAGTGACCTCTAATGTTTCTTCCACTACAAAAAAAGAACTCTTGATTCCAGCATTCAGGCAACAGATGGCCTATAAATTCTGAAACTGACTTACATCTTTTAGAAAGTTCTTTTATATAATGTGTTTCAACATCCTCCTAAATTACTGAATTTTTTTGCCTCTATGATATTCTCATTTTGTTTTGCTTATTTCTTTTTTCAGCATCTTTAACCCTTCCATATAATCTTTTTTCTCTTTGCCTTTAAGTCTGTACATCTTTCTAGTTTTCATTTACATGAATTAATATCACATTCAAAGTATGTGTATTGGTTCTGCCTTTTGTGCCGGGATGTAGAGAATTTGGAAGAATGTTACCCCCAAGTCTCATGGAAAAGAGAAGTAATGTCAAATTAATGAATTTTTCCAAACCTATCAGAGACCTAAGACCACAGGAAAATGATCCAGAAAATCTAAGGAGACAATGCATCAGGAAGAGACAAAAACATAGCCTTGCCTGGCATATAGGCAACTGGACAATGGTCCTTTTTTTTTTTTTTAACCATTTCATCTAAAATTAGCATTTGAAGGCTAGATTAAAAGCTGGTAGTTAGTGGTCAGCCTCTGAAGAATATAGTAATTGCGAGAGTAACTGGTAGGATCTTAAAAACTTTTTTTCCACAAACCTCATCAGGTGTTCACAGAAAAGACTGTAAAGAGTCCTAAGTC
>NW_004955457.1:7436451-7440843 GCF_000276665.1 Chinchilla lanigera
GGTGGTTGGACAAGAAAGCCCTGGGGAGTTTATGCAGTATGGCACAAAAGCTATCATTTAGGAGGAAAGGGTAACACCATTGGCCTCAGGGTCCTGGGTGGTTTGGGGGGTGGTGGTTGATTTGAGTACCTACTCCTAAAGTAGAACAAGAGATGTTACTCTGAGACCAAGAGAGAGTACACGTTTAAGCTCGAGCCTTGATCAGAACAGATGCCCTTTCATTCTGGATAAATAGCTCCAAATAATAAGCAACTAAGAATAGTTACTAAGAATACTAATGGGAGAGACAGGAGAGAAATAAGAGCTTGCCAACAGACCCTAGGTAAGGCACAGCACAGAAGGAAGATAGGAAGTTCAGAATCAAGCAGATTTCTCTGGAAACTACCTGCTACTTTAACAACAAGCCCATTCTCCAGTTGCTTGAAAGATCGGTACACTGACAATAACCTTCATGACTCACAAAGTAACTCAACCCCTCCAAGATGGGCAAACTCCCTCTTTCCTCATAGAAATATGTCTACTTCCAGACATAAAAACAATTCATGTCACTACTGTCCCACTACAACATGTCTGGCCTAAACATTACAAAGCACATGAACAAGCAAGAGAATTCACATTCCCACAAGACACAGCAATCAGAACTAGATTCAGAACCCGGTGTGGGGGCACACGTCTGTGATCCCAGCACTTGGGATGCTGAGGCAGGAGAACTGACATGAGGTCAGGGCCAGCCTGTAGTGGGTTCAAGGGCAGCCTAGACTACATAGTGAGACTCTGTCTCAAAAAACAAAACAGGGGCTGGGGATTTAGCTCAGCGGCAAAGCGCCTGCCTGGCAAGTGCAAGGTCGTGAGTTCGGTTCCCGGTACCGGAGAAAAACCAAAACCAAACCAAACCAAACCAAACCAAACCAAACCAAACCAAACCAAAACAACCCAACTAAACCAACAAACCAAACAAGACTCGGGTATGATACGAACGTTGGAAATATTAAATAGAAAATTTAACATAACTATGACTGATATGCCAACAGTTTAGAAAGTGGGTAACATACAAAATCTGGGGGGTTACTTTACCAGTAAGATGGAAACTAACAGGAAATGGAGAAAAAGAATGCTTCTGCCTAACCCTGGGTAGAGTTGACAAAACAAAGTAAAGAATAACTGAACTTGAAGACAGGACAACAGAAATTACCTCAGTTAAAAATCCAAGAGAAAAAGCATGAGAGAAAATAAGAGCAGAACAACCAAGAGTTATGGGACAGTCTCACACATTCTAATATATGTGTAATGGAATCCTAGAAGAGAGAACAGACTGGGCATGGTGGTGCACACTTGTAATCCCAGGACTCAGGAGGCTGAGGTAGGAGAATCACTGTGAGTTCAAGGCCAGCCTGGCCTACAAAGTGAGTTCAAGGCCAGCCTGAATTGCATAGTGAAACCTTGTCTCAAAGAGACAAAAAAAGGCAGAAAAACAGTTAGAGAAAGTTTAACAGTATTTTTCAAAATTAATGACAGACACTGAGCTTCGGATAAAATACTAAATCTTAAATATGGTGGGACTGAGGTGGAAGTATGCATCTTGTGTGTGGGTGATGCACAGGTATTTGCTGAAAAATCAAAGGCGAAGAAACACTGAGGATAGAAAAAAAGGCAAGTGTTATATATGTACAGATTTCTTCTAAGTACCAATGCGAAACATAAGACAGTGGAGTGACAACTTTAAACTGCTGTGAAAGAAATCAACCCAGAATAGAAGGTACTCAACAAAATCTTTCAAATATGACGATGAAATAAACTTTCTCTGACAAAATGCAGGGAATCCACTGCTGGCAAATCTATTTTCCAGAAAAGTTAAAAAAGAAAAGAAAAAAGAAAATAACGTAGGCATCAAAAATGTGGGTGTACATAAAAGAGCTGAAAACTGCAAATATTAAAATTTCCAGTTTTTAATTGCTCTAGCTGACAAAATTTTTCTATAAAATACCACATAGTAAGTATTTTAAGGTTTTGCTGGCCTAAGATAATCTCTGGGGTGTGTATGTAATGTGTGTGAATGACTATAAATAAAAACATGATCTGAGCTAGATTTAATCCATGGCACCTAGTTTGCTAACTCTTGGTCTGAACAATGCAAAACCTAATTAATTATATGTTAATTACAAGAATCCTACACTTCAGTATAAAGACATAGATAGGTTAGAAGCAAAAGGATGGAAAGGGATATATATTCAAGTACTAATCAAAGGGAACCTAAGTTTTTTTTTTTTTTTTATGCTGGACAAAGCAGACTTCAGAAGAAATAGTATTGTCAAGGATAAAGAACATTATATAATGATGAAAGAGTCAATCCTCTTAAGACATAATTTTAAGCATGTATACTTTTAATAGAAGTTTTACATACATGTGGCAAAAGGTGATAAAAACAGGAGAAATAAATCCATATAGTTGAAAAGTTCCAACACTCAGTGAAGATAAAGTAGAAAATAAAAAGGCATAGAACACGATATTATCAAACTACTATACCTATTAACATTTATATGACACTTGTTAATTTAAGAATAGAAACCACATAAAGAATGTTCTTTGAAGTCCTCAATTATTTGGAAATTAAATATTTCTAAGCAACTTTTAAAGTTAAGTTTCAAAGAAAATAAATACTTTAACAATATAAATAAAAACGAATCAAAATTTGTGGGATGTAGCTAAATCAATGTTTAATGGTTAGCTTACATGCTTTCAGAAGAGAAGGTCTTGTATCATTCATTTACATCAGGAGTTGGCAAACTGCAGTTGCTGCTAGTTTTTGTAAATAAGTTCTACTGGAAGATATCCATACTTATTTGCTTATATATTATCCATATGTACTTTTTTGTTACAATAGCAGAACTGAATCATTTTGACAAACTATCCCATCTGTAGGGCCTCAAATATTTACTATTTGGCCCTTTACCAAAAGAAAAAAAAAAAAGCCGACCAATGATCTAACTTACATCTTAAGAAACTAGACTACTTGGAGGTCAAGGCTGGAGGATCACAAGTTTGAGGGCACCCCTAGCAACTAAAGTAGACTTTGTCTCAAAATAAAAAAAATAAAGAGCTGGGCACGTAAGTTAGCTGTACAGTGGCCCTGGGATCAACCCCCAGTACCATGAAATAGAAACTGGAAAAGCAAGCAGAGGAAAGAAAATAATAAAAGATCAGAGTACACATCAATGAAATTGTAAAGCTGAATTAAACTGCTTTAAAAATCTTACTAAACATTTAAGGACAAGCACCCGACTGGAAAACCTAAGGTCCTGAGTTCGATTTCCAGTACAAAAAAAAAAAGAAAACATTTAAGGAATAAATATCAAATCTACAAAAGCTCTTGTAGAAAATGGAAAGGAATAGTTAGCTCTATCTTGGTTCTTCACGAGGCTAATACCAGTCTTGAACACAGACACGAACACCTTCCACAAGATAAACTGGCAAACTGACTGTAGCAATATGCAAAAATGAAACACATCATGACCAAGTAGGGATTCACCCCAGTGATGCACAGAGGTCTCCACTCTGGCTTGTCAATGTAATTCACACTGTTAACAGACTAAGAACTTCACCATCATCCCAACAGATTTACTGAAAGCGTTTACAATCTTCAACAATTTATAATAAAAATTCCCAGAAAACTAGTGAGAGAGCTTTCTTAACCTAATATAGAGCATTTATTAAGAACCTAGAGCTATTAGATTATTGATGCCCCAATGATGTTACATCCTAATTTATGAAATCTGTGAATATTTTATCTGATATGGCTAAGGGGAATTAGGTTGTCAGTCTGCTGACCTTGAATGGGAAAAAAGTTATCCAAGATTATTTGGGTGGGCCAGTGTTTTTAGAGTTTTTAAAGGGGGAAGAGGAAGGCATAAGACAGAGACACAGAAATGTAATCCAGACTTTAAAGATGGAGAAAGGGGACCATTAGCCAAGGAATGCTCTGTAGCTAGAAGGTGGAAAAGATGAAAAGAAAGCACTCTCCTCTACAACCTCTGGAAAGGAATGCAGTCCCACTTAACATGATTTTAGCCTAGTGAAGAACCCAGCTAATTTGTGTTGTTTAAACCACCAAGTTTCTGGTAACTTGTGGTAAACAGGAACAGGGTAATGATATTCTCTTTCGTTACTCTTTAATACCAAAGCAGAATCCTATTACCTGCTGAAAGCAGAAGGGGAAAGGGGAGGGGAAGATGGAGAGGAGTGGGAGGGGAAGATGGAGAGGAGTGGGAGGGGAACAGGAAGCAAGAAAGAAAGTGACAGGGAGAAAAATAAAGGCCATTCCAGGGGCTGGGGATTTAGCTCAGTGGCACAGCGCCTGCCCAGCAAGCGCAAGGTTGTGAGTTCAATTCCCGGTAC
>NW_004955457.1:7440943-7459157 GCF_000276665.1 Chinchilla lanigera
AGACTAAAGGACATTCCGATTAGAAAGAACAATTTGAAAATTAACTTGTAGGTAACATGATTATGTAAAAATCCCAAAGAAATCTTGAAAAAACAATAAAGCTCCTTGAACTAAATTTGGAAGGTCACAGAGTAAAAGGTTTGTATGTATACTTGCTTTGGTCTTCCTTCTTGCATAACTCCTAAAATTCCTGGGATCCAACCTGCAAAGTTAGTCTTTTTTGGATGCTAATAAGCTGCCTGGTAAACCAGCACTCTCCAGGCTGGCTACCAGGAGGATCAGGCTGGATTAAAAGGGTGAGACTCTTACTCCTACTCCCCAACTTCAGAGGCAAAAATGAAGGGCTGAAGGCTGAGTTGATCACCAATGGCCAGTGATTTCATCAATCACGTCTAAGTAATGAAACTTTCATAAAACCCAAAAAGAATAGTTTTGGCAACTTTCCAACAACTGAAAACACCGA
Source organism: Chinchilla lanigera (assembly GCF_000276665.1). NCBI lineage: Eukaryota > Metazoa > Chordata > Mammalia > Rodentia > Chinchillidae > Chinchilla > Chinchilla lanigera. The sequence goes on from NW_004955457.1 coordinate 7,441,407, forward strand.
AGCTTCCAGGAGGGTGAGAAAGCATCACGTGTGCTGAAAGAATGACACACTCCAACTCCATATGGACACAGGACACTTCCATATCTCACCCTATGTAGCTCTTCACCTGGCTATTTTATTGTATCCTGTAAAACATCCTCTATAATAAAACAGTCAACTTAAGTGTTTCCCTTTGTTCTGTAAACTACTCCAGCAAATTTTAACTAGATCCTATGATGGGAACTTTTGGGTTTTTTTGGCAATACTGGGAATTGAGCTACCTGTCCTCGGCCCTTTTCATTCTGACACGCTGTCTCTTAAGTTGCTAAATTGCTCAGGCTAGGATCAAATTTGCAGTCCTCCTGTCTCAGCCTCCCAGAGTATTAGGATTACAGGCATATTATCACTATTCCCATCTGGGAACTCTGGAGGTTGGCAACAACCAACCAGCCAAACAGGCAAAATAACCTGGAACCTGTGACTGGCAGATGAAGTAGACGTTTGTTGTAGTGGGACTGAGCACTCAATCTGTGGGATCAGATGCTATCTTCTTAAGAATTGTTTTTAAATTATTCGTAAGAATTGTTTTTAAGTTAGAGGACACTTAACTGATGATCCCTACAGAAAAGACTGCTTGCCTAGTGTGTGGGGAAGAAGTTACATTTGGTTACAGAAGTTTTTGGTATTGTTGGGTGAGAGTATGTGAGAGACTGCGTTTGTTTTATTCCTATATCCTCAGATGAGTCAATTTTGTTACACCAGCAGTGTACCACTCAAAATGGTATTTGTCCCCAACAAATGAAAAACTCAGAAATAGGCACAACTTCAACAAAATATGTGAGACTCTGTATGCTGGAACGTAGGGAGTATACTTATTGATAGAGCGGGAAGACTTTACTGTTTAGGTATCAATTCTCCTCAATTTGATGTATAGACTCATTGCAATTTTCATCAAAATCCCAGCAAGCTTTCAGCAGACATTTAACACATTTCCACTGGCTTGAACCACCAGGGGTACATGCATGACTGTCCTGTCAGGCAGTTTTTTTAAATTAATTTTTTAGTAAAAAGACCGATAAAAAGTGGTACAAGCTGCCCAATGGGACAGTCATGCATATACCACCAGTGGTTCAAATTGGCTAGCAGCAAGACATGAATTATGGTTGTCATGAATATATTAACAAGCAGATTTCAAAATTTACATGAAAATGTACAATTCTGTGTAAGAGGAAAAAAGTTGGAGGACTTACACTATTAAATTTGAGACTTTCTACAATGCTACAGTAATCAAGATAGTGGGGTGCTCATAAAAGAACACACACACACAATGAAGCAGTGAGCCAAGAAACGGACCCATACAAGCATGTTCAACCAGGTTTTGGTAAGAGCAAAGGAATTCAATAGAGAAAAGACAGTATTTTTAGTAAATGGTCCTTAAAAAATGGTTTTCCATATATAAGTAATGAATCTCGAAACATCCTTCACACCTTTTATGAAACTTAACTCAAATGGGAGCACAGACTTAAACATCAAACAAAATGGTAACATACTTTTATAAAACATAAGAAAAAAAAATCTGTGATAATAATGTTAGGTAAAGAATTCTGGGGACAGGAATATAGCTCAGCAGCATAGTGCCTGCCTGGCAAGTGCAAGGTCCTGAGTTCCATTCCTGGTACTCCCCTACAAAAGGCATTCTTAGTATAATACCATAAGCACGGATGTATAAAAACAAAATTCATAAACTGGACCTTATAAAAATGAAAATTGTTTACTTAGCAAAAGACAATGTTCAAAAATAGAAGAAAGCCAGAGACTAGAAAAAAATACTTGCTAATCATATTTCTAAATGCCATTTTCCCACAAAAAGGAACTGGACTCATTAAAGAAATGGCTGATTCTGAGATGAAAACAGTAAAAAACACAATATGAGTAGTCTAACTAATCTGGTAGTATCAGAAAATAAGGATATGCTTAAAAAAGGGAGGAGGGGCAAAGAACTAGTTCAAAGAAGGCAACCTGTAAAGAGTTCTTAATAGCAAAAGCTAAACAATGAGAATAACATAATGTAGAATAGTAATGGATTATAAATTCCTCAACGACAAGGCCTTACTGATATAAACAGGGGAAATGAGCATATCTTAGAGAAGAAATTCAGTCAGTAAATGTAGAAGAATGGATGGTAGAAATAGAAAATTTCCCTTACAGTATCACAGTAGTTATCTGTGGACAAGATTTATCAGTGAATCCAGGATGACAATCTCTAATTCAAAAACCTAAAATGCTCTGAAATCTAAAACCACTGTGACACTCGAAAAGTTCTAAATTTTGTATTTTCAGATTAAGGATGCTTAACTGATTAATCTACTATGCAATTATTCTTAAATCAGAAACACACTAGGACTCTTTCAGTCCTATGCATTTTTAGGATAAGGAACTTGTACTAAAATTAGTGGGCAATCCTTACAAGAGAAAGGAGGTGTTTGCACAGGCTCTAGGTAACCTCCATAAAATATACCAACTACTGCAGTGGTTGTAACAAGTGACCAGAAATTCTTTAATAGTATCTCTTCTAAGAGTTAAGGTTTAATTTTGCTCCCCTTCACTGTGGGCTAAACTTAGTGAAAACAGCTTCTAAGGAATGCAGTAGAAAAAGAAAAATATGGTTAACTCTGGTTAACCCTACAGTGGAGAAATGTGGCCAGCACTTTAACCAAAGTTAAATTCATCAGTAGGTAGTAAGTCATGCTGGTATGTGTTCTCTGATATGATAAAACCTTGGCATACCACTGTAGGATTTTCCTCAAAATCTAATACCTCAGTCTAATCATAATAAAACATCTAACAAACCCAAACTGAGAGATAGTCTAGAAGAAGTCAGGTTGCTACTTTTCTAAAGTATTAGATAATGAAGGCTATGAAAGACAAGAAAACAAACTTTCAAAGATTGGAGGAGATGAAGGAGACAAGACAAATTCAATGTGGTACCTAGACTGGATTTTGTAAAAGAAATACAAAAAATGGGAGAAATCTGAGTAAAATGTGTAATTCAGCTAGTAGTATTAAAGCAATGTACTTCTTAGTTTTGATAAACATTCTGATTATGTATGTATTATGCTAAAATTAGAAGATGATGAATGAAGGGTAGGCACCTGGGTACTACTGTATTTACCAATCTTTTGTAAACCTAAAATTAAAGGTTAAAATTATATATTAAAATGTGTATGTATCTTTGTACTAGAAGAAAATATACTCTAGAATACTTAACATTTTTGGATGGTGCAATTAAAGAGCACTGCATATGCTTATACATGAGCATATTTTATTTTTAATAGTAAATTTCTAAATATGACTGTAACGTACGTATTCTTTGGTAATCCACTTTTGTCCATTAAGAACACTGTCCCATGTCAGTAAAATTGTCTCATTTCAATAAAAATATATTTTCATTCTTATTAGAGAGCTGTACATACAGCTTAATGGAGGCACCTTAATTTACATTAAATACACTTTGGAATTTTTAATATTTAGCCCATTTATTTTTTGTGATTCTGCCTGTTTATATCCTCAATTCATTAGTCTGACATTGTTAAAATGTTTCCAGTTTACTGTTTGCTTTTCTACATTATCTTTTTCTTCCTTGAACATAAGTTTAACATTTTTATATGGTCAAGTCTATTTAACATTATCCTTTATTACTTTTATCTTTAAAAAATCTGCAAGAAATTGAGGGAAGGGAGGGTAAAGGTATCAAAAAGAAATTAAGATGTGTTATGTACATGTACCAATTCTGCACATGTGAACATGTACTGCAAACATGTACTAATTTTAAAATATCTGCTAGTAAACCCCTCTTTACCATTCTGGTCATTAGAGAACTTTAGAGGGCAAACTGTAATACTTTTCACAATTTTTTCCTCCTTCTCTCCACTGGAAGAGCTGTGTCCACACTCTACTAACTTTGCACTTGTCTTTGCTATGTTGCGGCCAATCAATACAAGTTTACATGATGTTCACCACAGTCCAGCATATGCTTTCAAAAACATTGCCCTTTTCCTGTTAGTGCAAGAATGCCATGTCTCACAAGTGCTGCTGCTTCAGCTGAGATCCATGAACCAGACAGCATGTGAAGGAGAGCCCCAGGCCACTGACTTGCAGGTGTCAAAACATAACTTGTAAGTAAGGAAGAAATTTTGTTGTTGTTAAGGCAACGAGCTTTTGTGACTGTAGTGTAGTAACACAAATTAATACAACCATCTCTATTTTCTTTTGAGGATGCTAGTTTCATTTTGGAGTAAACAGCAATTTGGATAGTGTACTTTTGGGGCTGCCAACCTTTTTCCATTCAAGGCTATTTTAAGATAGGCTTTATCTGATGTACGTAAGAGACAGTCATCCTAGAATGTTTAGGAGGAGAATATTTCTCTAACTTTTTCACAAGTACTCACAACACCTGGAAAGTAAGTAAGGGGATTTTGGAAAAAAGCACAAAGTAACCACTGTAATGTGAACTTACTTAAAAATTTTAAGCTTTTAAAATAATGTCTATTTTTCTCAAGTATTTGAACAAAACGAACACCTAAGGAAAGCATTCAATGTTTACTTCCTGGTGCTGCATACCTCAGCACACTGCCATGTGCTCTGGGTAGAAGCATAGCAGTGAAGTAGCATGTTCACAGGTTTCAGCCCCAGGCACAGGTTCAAATCTCAGTTCTACCAATCTATTAAAAGATGTGTCCTTCTTTTCTCTGATATTCACCTTCTCCTCCTTTATAAAGTGAATAATAGAATGAATAATATAAAGAACTTAAGTCAGAGGAAATATCAAAATCAGAATATATAAAATTATCAGGTATCAGCACATGGGTGATACCTGAAATACATGAAAGTTCCAAGAGAAAATTTATAAACTAGATAGAAAACCAGGTGAATGAGCCAAAAAAACAGTTTAGAAGAATAAGCATTCAAAAGTGTTAAATACTCCACAGAGGTAAAATTTAATGAAGAGAGAATAGTAGATTTGCTAAATGTATTTGTAGGGGGAAATCTTTACCTTTTACAGACATAGGACTATGGGGGGTGGTCAGAGAAGCCAGGTACCACTGAATAAAAGCTGAAAAAGCAGAAGCAGCAATAATATGGTAATGAAGGGGAGAAGTAATCTGTGGGAAGTCTCCCTTTTAAGACCACTGTAACTAAATCCAAGCAAAAGTATTTTATTGGACTCCATAATTAAGTCAGGTATCTTCTCTATCTCATGTGAAGAAGATTCTTAGGAAGCTGTATACCTGTTCCTAACGTGGTAGGTGAGATGGGGAACAGAGCGGATTACAAATAGGAAGGAAAAATGAACAGAGAAAAACAAATTTAGTCTGTCAGTGAGTTTCCACCATGGGCAGTGGTCTGGGCTGGTTTCTCTGTGATGGAGCAGGTGGGAAGCTACAGTGCTGGCTCCTCATACACTACATCACACTGCTTTTCTGAATGAGAGGGAAATGTTTTTTGTAAACACAGCCAAACTACATAGACACAATGTAAAGTCTTCTTCCTCTTTTTTTTTTTTTTTTTTTTTGGCATTACTGAAAATTGAATCCAGGGAACTCAGGGTAAGCTATATCCTCAGCTCTTTCTTTAACTTTTTATTTTGATACAGCGTCTTGCTGAATTACTAAACTGCTCCCACTAAGCGATCCTCCTTCCTCGGCTTCCAAAAGTGCTAAGATAATGGGTGTGTGCCATCACAGGAGCCCTGAAGTATTTTTTCTTATTTTATAATCAAAAAGATTTATCTTCTGATTTTTCTGCTTAGTACAGTTTTCTTTAGTAAATGCTGCTGCTTTAAATTTTACAAGGAGGCATTTGCTTGAGACTTCTTTTATGGGGATGGCAGGGAGAGGGCCTTCATACTGAACTGCATCCCTAGCCATTTTGAGACAGAATCTTGTGAAGTCAGTAAGTTGCCCAGCCTGGGCTTTAACTTGTAATCCTCCAACCTTAGCCTCCCAGAGTGCAAGATTTACAAGTGTGTGCCACCATGCCCACCTGAGACTTCTTTAACAGACATTTCTAATTTTAAAAAAGGGTTTTAAGTATTTCTTTACAAATATTTTAAAACTAAAGGTTTAAATGCATAGTTTATATTTTAAAATACATTCAAATATGAATTCAGTTTTTGTTTAGTATTACAACTTCAGTACTTACAGAAAGTCAGGCTGACAGGGCACAAATAAAAGTCATTCATCTTCCCAACTTCCCCCCTAATATCTTAGAATGGCTCTGTCATTTCTCATAGCTTAGATGTAATTAATACTATGGCAGCTAAGAATGTTTTAGGAACAAAGAGACTTCTGCCAAAACATGAAATCACTCAAAAAAAGAAACAATTCAACAGAGCACTTTAGTTACGAAGTGCTTTCAGAAGAGTAATTTAACTTGCCCTTTAGAATACCACTTTGGGTGGGTGGGGTACCCTGTTTTACAAAGGAGAAAACTTGCAAGTACAGAAGATTAACAGGTTCTCCAAGTCACAGGTAAGGGGTACAGCCAGCACTTGAAGCTAGACTCTTCCGAATTAAATTTGTTTCTTCCACTTTACCATAGTATTTGAAGAATCTTGGGGTGAAAAGTACAATGTTTTCATCAATTTCAAACCTTTTATCTTTACAACTTTTATTTTCAGTTTGTCTTAGCCATTTCCATATTAAAATCTTCAGCTAAATATTTAGTAACTTTTATTGTTATAAACGGCAAAATCATTTATAGCAATGAAGTTACTTTTTGAGAATAACTTTGTCTACATTTCACAGGTTTTCCTTTTTGTGTGTGGTGTTGGGCACTGAACCCCAGACCTCCTTGCTCATACTAGGCCAGTCTGCTACCATTAAGCTGCATACACTCCCAGCCATTCTATGTAGTACTTTTACTGTTGATGCCTGTCTATTTTAAGATTTTGTCAGTAACATGGTATTCTTAGCATTAATCTGTTTTCAAGGACTCTTTATATGTTATTTTGAGAAAAGAAAAAATATTCATTAAAAATGGAATGGCCACCATATATTTACTTTATTAAAAATAAGCTGAATATAAAAGTTTAACAGTTAATGTGAATACACATGATACTCCTTACTGAACAATACTACTCATGAAAAATAATTTTTAAATAACCCAGCCAGTTGGATGGAGCAAATTACAAACATAGCAAAGCTCCATCTCACATTTCCTATGGGGTAACTAGAAAATGTTTCTGATTAAAGACAGATAAAATCTTACTGGCCATTTTTAAAATGAAGTTTACTAAACAAAAGCTATTTCAGCAAGATCCATCAATTTTGCAAGAAAAAAATCTCCAGTAAAAAAAAAAAAAAAATCCCATTATCAGTACCTATAAAGACGTATGTCATAGTTTGTGGATGTACTCAACCCACGACATCTAAGTAAGTGGGATGTGTGTACCTGTTCTTCATTAGACGGACTTCTCTCTTTCGAGCTGCTTCTTCAGCAGGTTGTGCGGGAAGTGCGGGGGAGGACGCCATGACAACTCCAGGGGCGATGGTGCTGGTAGGTGCTGTGCGGATCTGGTATGTCTGTACATCTCCAGAGGCAGCTGAGAAGAAAAACAGTGAGCAAGGTTTAAGACACAAACACTGACTTGACTCAATTTTGTCTGCCAATCATCAATCTGAACATATTAGAAGAGAAACAGTAAGGAACAGATGATTCTAGCTAAAATGTAAAAAAAAAAAAAAAAAATCAAAAAAAATCAAAAAAAAAATCAGTTTTTTTCTTCATTACTTAGAAATAAATCCAAATTTAATGTATTTAGCAGTATAGACACTTGGGTAAAAGAGGTTGTAACCTGTGTCTATTTGATCTTATATTCATCTTTCATTGCAATGCAGTTCTGTTCTGTTGTTAACATGCTTACCAACCTTAAGTCTAAAAGGGAAGTAGGGCACAGCTGGCTTGATCTTCCTAGATAGAGTATAGTCCTCAGTGTCTTCCTTTGATATTGGTAAATTCATATTAAAAAATTTCAAGTAGACTCTTGCCACGACATAAAAACGACCATGATTTTTCATAAAATAGCAAAATGGAAGAGAAAATAAAGCATAATGGTCAACTATTGTAAATTTCTAATGTAAACAAAATGGCAAGTATGAAAAAGTGTATAGTTTGATGCCAATTATATTATCTGTAAACATGGTTTTAGTGTAACTAATGGCTAAGTAAACTCAAATTTTATTTTTCTAACTAAACAATTCACCATTTGTGAAAAGTAACAATCCCTATTTGTCAAACTGCTCCAAAAAACTGTGTTAAGGAATATGCTGTTCTAAAATGAGAAACCTAACGCTATGAGAGAATGTGAAGGTCTTTATAAAATTAGCCATATTTAGATATCTATTACTTGAAATGTGTAGTTTGAGTGGAAAAGATTTATATACTAAACATGTTACCATCTTCAAACTGACGTTCAGAATTCAAATTCACTGACATCCTGCTTTACAATTTTTGAGTACCTGCATGTAAAGTGAAAAGGTGTTTTACTCCCACTAATAAGCAAAATATTCAAATATTATCTGTTTAAAGCAGAACATGTTCTGTAAATACATTAGGGCCCTTTAAACTATGACTTTCTAGTTGGTGTTTCAGAATTATGCGAAAGTAATTATCCGTGAAGGGATATAAATGTCTTTACCTAACAGGCAAATTATCAATGAAAATATTTTTCAAAAACTTATTAATTCCTCAATCTACAAATTTCAGATCTGACATAAATCATATTCTTGTAGTATTCAAATGAATTCAACAAAAAATGGTCAACTTCTATTCACAGATTCCTGAAATAAATAAAACATTAAGTTTAATAAGAAAAAAGCCATTTCTATAATTAATCAAGATTTAACAACTACTTTTTCTCGAAAGACCAGAAGACTTGTATACTATCATGTTATCTTTTGGAGTACAGTGTTTTCATTTGAAAGAAAAACTGATGAATTTAGAAAAGAGGATCTAATTTTCCCTTGAATAAAAAGTAAGACACAGAATTCTGAACCTCCAAAATTCTTACCAGTCACTAGCACAATTTTCATTTGACACATGATTTTAAAAAACAGGGCAAAACAGAAGGAGAGAGGCAGGGTCCTGCTCAAAGTCAGAAGTTCCACATAGAATCAGATCTAGGATAAATTTTTCCTACCTTATGATTTCTTTCTAACTAACCCTGTTTCTCCTATCCCCAAATCCTAAAAGTGTTAAAGATGCATGTTATATTTAAAAACTGAAAATAGTTGTTTTTATGCCATGACATTTTGGTCCAAGTGGAATAATGGAAGAGTTCATGGAAAATTTTATTAAAGAAAAGATAACTACATTTAATAGTGCTTTGGAACATGATACTTACTTTTTTTGAAAGTCAAGATTAAATTTTAATCTTTCAGAGAACCACACCTGTGAGCTCTGAACTCCCTTACCTTGAACAACAACTTGGTTGCTGGGCACTAAGATCTGCTGTCCATCAGTGGTCTGTGCATACTGTAGGATGGTAGTACCCGGCTGGGTGGCAGCTGCATTGGTCATGGTTAATGTCTGAAGGCCCTGTACCCCATCGGTACCATTGTTAGCCAGCTGTATTGCTCCTCCCTGGGTAATGGCAACTACAACCCAACGAAGTTAATTGTTACAAGTTTAATTAATACTATATAGAGATCTTTAAAACACATTAAATTCAATGTAGAAAATTTGCAGAGACAATCCTAGGTGAAATTATAAATACCAGCACCAAGAACCATCAACTTTCTACCTAGGAAAACCACTTTCAGTTTCTGTAACAGAAATGTACCCTATGAACTTCATTATAATTGATAATAATGCCTGTTAATAATTTTTAAAACGAAGGCAAATAGAGAAATATCAAATTGCTTTTGAACTTATTTGGCTCATAGGAAGTCCTTACCTTTGTGACACATACTTTACTCTAACATGAACTATACAATGTATTAAAATTTGCTGCCAGGACAGTAAATATATATTTTGAAGGAAGGAAATGTGACTGTTCTCTACTTTCATGCACAGGGGGTAAACATGTAACAGGCACCCGATAAATGGTTATGTGTACTGAGAATCAAACTCAGGGGTACTCTGCCACTGAGCTACATCCCCAGCCCCAGCCCCCCATCCACCTATCTACCCATCCATCCATCCATCCTCTCAGACAGGCCCTTGCTTACTTGCCCAGATAGAATTCAAACTTGCGATCTTCCTGCCTCAACTCCCTCTGTCTTGGGATTACGAGTGTGCCATTGTACCCAGTACTGTATATTTAATTAGCACTTTTGGGGGGGGGCGCTATACAGCAATGAACTCAAGAGGAGTAGAAGGAAGAAAAAATTAGTACGAAAAAATTTGGGCTGTAGTTCAAGCTCTACCCTGAACTGTTATTTGATTCTGTTATCTCTTCTGTAAAAATAGCTACTTAGTGTAACTGTTGCAAACATTAAATAAGGTTGTGTATACAAAAATACTTTAAAAACTGAAGTATGATCCTACTGACGTTTTTTCTCTATAATACTTATTCATACCTTTGATTACCCCCAAAGGAATTGAGATAGTTTCAACAAAACCAATTTCCATAAAACAAAAAATACAGACAGATGTCAAGTAACTGGTATGTCTCTAGTGCTACATGTTTCTACCAGAAATTTAGACAAAAGAAATACAATTAAGTGTAAACTTAGCTGAGATTGCACAAATGTGTATGTAACAGGACAGCATGTATATGAAAAATAATGAAGACTACCTATCACTCTTACTATTGGAGAGGGATAAAAAGGAACCTTTATGTTTAATAGTACTATAACCCTCTTAACACTTGTTATTTGACAACCTTCATTTTGTAAGTTAAGAAATATATAAATGTTGCTGTACACGTGAGTAATCATTATATTGCTTAATACAACAAAGCCACATGTGCAAGAGAGAAGAAAGATAAATATAATGAATAAAGCTTATAAAATCTCAAAGTATTATTATTTTTTTTTGGTCTTTTTTGAGACAGGGTCTCACTATGGAGTTCAGACTGGCCTTGAGCTCACTTTGTAGCCCAGGCTAGTCTCAAACTTGCAATGATCCTCCTGCCTCAGCCTCCTGAGTGCTGGGATTACAGGCATGCACCACCAAGCCCGGCTTCAAAGTATTACTAATCTCTTAAAACTAGTAGTTTTCAGCCACTGGAGAAGTAGATATAAAATCAAGTATGTAAAGGGATGATAGTACTTCTCTAAACTTCACTTCCCTCTTTCAGATTCAGGTATGTTTCTTTCCTAAAAAGCACGCTTTCTAGTTCAAGTGGGAAATTCTGCAATAGTGAATCTCTGTTACTGACAGGAATATTTTATATACCTTAGGTATGCTGAAGTAAGGGGAAAATAAAGGTGATATGTCAGTATCATAAAAGACATGCCTTAAATAACTGAAGTTATCTGTATATGAAGCTATTGTAAACTGAAAATGTATACACACACACAGCCATAGAGATGTACTCTGCCAATGACAACAAAACAGAAGATAACTAAACTCATTAAGCTTAGTGAACAGATAGCTTAGTCTAAGTTTAGCTTTGTGAGAACCAAAAATTTTGCAACTTGAGAATCTGTTTTTAATATAGGTGGAATGTAAACTGCATTTTGGCAAACCAGTGTTTTTGGCTGAGATGAAAAAATCAGGAACCTGGGTATCATGTATAAGATACACTGAAAGGAAAAGGTAGAGGAAAGGGAAAGTGCGATTCATACAAATGTCTTTGATCAAACAAACGTAGAATTCAAAAGCAGTTTTCAATAAATTTAGGTGTAAGATAAGAAAAAGCAAGAGACTTGGGTAGTCAAATGGAGAATCACAAATGGAAACTAATAAATCTGTGGAGAAATCTCTGCTTTATATGAGGAAAAAGGTAAAGAGTCCTGTTAATTTTAGCAGTCCTTATGTTATCTTTTTATAATAAAAGCATTATTAAATATGATTTTACTACTCTTAGGAAGTAAGATAAATTATACTGAGATTTTTTTTTGGCTTTAAGCATAAAGAATGATTTTTTTCCTTTATCTGAAAAGACTCATGTTCTCTCAGCATGAGGACTAAAATCTTGAGTTTCATTTAGTTGTCCAAAAAACCTTAAACTCTGCAAAGGAACATGTAAAAGGCTTACTTGAATAACCCTAACTAAAACTCTGAAGAAAACCCTTCCATACAGACCTCTGCACACTGAAGAATAAAGGAAATACAATGATGATAGCAAGACTGAGAAACAAGTTGGCACTTGAGTCCATTACTAAGCATACACTCATTAGCTTCTGTTTTCAATACAGAAATATTGATTACTCACTGTACTGTCCACTGCTAGTTTGGTAAATTGGAGTTGGCACCGTTACAGTGGTGATGGCAGGGGCTGACGTCTCCTCCTCAGACTTCTCTTCTTCAATCCTTGGCACTCCTGGTGCATCAGAAGATAAGTCATTCAAAATTTTCCTAGAAAGACAGAGCGCTATATTAATTAAAAGTAAAATTTACTGGCTAAATACAAATAATAAAGATTTGAAAACGGCAGAAAGCTGTTATTAGTGCTTAGACCACAAGTGAAAGATATATAAATTTTAAGAACAAATTCCAAAGGAATCAGTGATGCCAAGTGTAAGAACTGGAAAGAACAAAATAAAGAAAAACACATATACTTATGTGTGTATCTATATGTGTATATATAGGAAACTATCATGAAAATGTATTTCTTCATCTCTTTTGCAAAACTATTCTTTTTTTCTTTCCAGTTTTACAAATTATTCATCTTCTAATCTGGCAGTGGCAAACCTATGGCTCCACATGCTGCAGTGGGCTGTCTGTTATCACTGAAAGCTCTAAAAGGTTCGTTCTAACCAGTCATCTTCTCTGGATATATTTCACTTTGTTTTGAAGTATTCCTGATGTGGTATGAACAGTGGGGTTAATTCTCTTCCGTAGTCTAGATACTACTAATGTGGCCTTATAGTATTTTGGCTTGGTGGTGGTGGAAGAGGGGGACTGGATCCTATTATGTGAACAATAATCAAAGAACTAAGTAGGTTTTTCAAATATATTTTTTCAACCCAGAATTTGATACTTGAACATCTGGTTTTATTTTATACCCAAGTTCAGAAATGTTATAGTTACTACTATCACTTTTTTTTTTTTTTCCATCTTTTTTGAGAAGGGTCTCGCTATGCAGTTCAGGCTTGCTTTGAGCTTACACTGTAGCCCAAGCTGGTCTCGAACTCACAACAATCCTGCCTCAGCCTCCCAAGTGCTGGGATTACAGGCATGACCCCACCACACCCGGCACTACTATCTTTATTTCAGTCTACTTCCCTTAGCTGCTATGCTTTCAAAGTACTTACTTTCCCATCCATGGGGTACTTATCACTTAAGATGCTGTCATTTGCAAATCTGATGAACCGGACTTTTGTATTTTTCAGCCACATTGCTATTTAAAATACCAAGTCAAATGAGATCAAGTACAGGGTCTTTCAAGGACTTTCTCTAGATATAAATTAATCACTATAAAGATGGGTTGTTCCAGTACTATCAATTAACCTCTATTTCCCCAACCTTTCAAGAGTGTCACAAGAAACTTTGTTACTTTGCTATACTTAAGACACAGGGGTTATGTTTCAGGAATTCATAAACTTAATGGTACCCATGTGTGAAAGTCTGATTATAAGGGATGATACCATTCCCTTTCACAAACCTTTTACTAGATGTGTCTGGTCTCATGGCATCTTTTTTTGATTATTAAGGTGTAATTATTTAAATGATCATTGTTAGGGTTTAGGCCATGAGACAAGTCAAATGAGAGTTTTTTCCAATATAAAGGCTGTGTCTTTGAAGGTGTGCAGCTAAGATATGTTTCGAGTATATGTTCATACAACATACAACTAGAAACAAAATTTCTTAAGACCTCAAAAATTTATCAGGCATGGTAGTGCATGCCCGTAATCCCAGCAACTCAGGAGCTGAGGCAAGAGGATCACAGCAAGCTCAAGACTAGCCTTTGCTATGTAGTGAATTCAATGCCAGCCTGAACTATAGTGAGACCCTGTCTCAAAAAACAAAAAGAAATCATTAAAGGGAATAAGAAAATAATAAATTATTTCCTTTAATAAGAAAATAATAAATTATTATTATTCTTAGCCCCTTTAATGATTTGATCAATCTTCTTACATCTGTTAATCTGAGCAACTTTGTTGAAGATAACAATATGTAATGTAACAACCACTGTTAATCCCTATCATTTGGTTTTAACGTCCTTGTTTTGTTTTGTTTGTATTTTGCTACTGTTTTTTTTTGTACTATTTTCTTTAAAATAAAAAATTTTAAAAAACAAGACAAAAACAAAAAATAAATTTATCAATTTTAACTTAGGATTCTTAATTTGATTATGAAGACAGATAAAATGGCTAGCTTAACTGAGTAAGTGGGAGAAGGGGAAGAAATATACCTGAATAGAAGAAATTCAGACTTAAAACAAGGAAGCGAATTGTAAATCTAAAATTTATTAAACTTTAAAGTAAGCTTAATAAGATCTGTGGCTATGCACTTACTGGAGAATTTTAATATGGAGCCGATTTCTACATACAATAAATGGTTTGGTCTACTTTGGAGGCAAGCAATAGGCCAGGCAACATCCACAGCTGAACACAGAAACTATAGTAAGGTGCCTCTTAACTTAAGAGGATGGTAGCAAAGTACCACATGGAAATAACTACTAAATTAATAAATAGTAACCTGTTAAGTATCACAGCATAACAAATGGTTTGCAAAGGTATAGCTAAGGAGATAACTAGCATAGCCTCAGAAGTGACACAAAACTACAGAATGTGGTAACTTTATCAAATGTATTCCAAACTTTAAAAACAGAAAAGCAGCAGCTACCACAGTGTACAAAAGAATCAGTTTATTCAGGACTGTTCAAAGTAAGCACTGATCTCTCTGTGCAATAAGCTTCACTGTATTTGAAAGAAATAATCTATGTGTACTGGCTTGAGCAGCTAACTCAGCTTTTGACATCCCTTTATCTGCAGCTAAGATTTCTTACATATCTTTGATTCTAATCTCTATTAAGTCTGATACCTGTAGGAAGGCCTCCTTGAAAGAATTTCCCTTCGCTTCTGAGAGTCAGTTACACTATCCACTGATTCCTGTGAATCTTCACTTTCTGCAATAGTTGAAATCTGAAAATAAAGAAGAGCTTTATCATAATAATCACACAGTATCTATAACATTTTATAAACGTTAAAACGTTTGTCTTTAATTTCTTTCAGGACTCTATGTAATCAACCTTGGGTGCATTAGTGTTACTTGTCCATTTTTAAGAGTTATTATAACAAAATCACCAACAAAAAGGTTTTGGACATGTGGGAAAGATTGATTCAATATTTGGTCATAAGTCTATACAACTATTTTCCTTTAACTACTCTCCAAACAATAAGTATATTTACCAGAGAGACTGGTTATCCCTCACCACCTTCCAGATAGTTGTTTTAGCAACTTTGTATAAAGTTCTCTACTACAAATAGACATATTTCAAGATAGGCATTCACAAATTATTCTTAAACAAAAATTCAAGTTAAAAAACTATCTTGGGTTAAGTAATCCTAGACTGAAAAATAATGATGGTAAATGAATAAACATTTAAGTGGAACAACAGAAACTAGACTTTACTGATGACTTACTATGTGCCAGGTGCTATGCGAAAGCACTTACATTACTTAATATAGTAATTCAGGCATCAAATGGTTACTATTATTATATCAGTTTTACAATGGAAGAATTAAAGTACAAAGTGATCAGTAACTCACTAAAGTGACAAAGCTAAGAAGCAGCAGCAGAGCCCCTATTAATACTTAGCATCTCCACTTTAGATATCCTCACCAGCATCAAAATCTTAGTGGTTCCAGCCTCAAATCAGTGTTGGCAGAAGCAATAATAACTCAGTAGTGTTTTTAGACCATTTCTAGATTAGCAGTTCCCTCACCTAAGTATGCTTGACTGATAAATCTATATTGCCAGTTTTCTCTAGTCTATACTGCCTTGTGCTTTCATAAACCAGGTGCACATGATGCTGTCAGAATGAGAATTAGATCTAACCAAAACAAAAGGGTTAGCTCATCAAAATACGTATATGACAATGGCAATTAAGAAAAACCATATTCAGAGGTACCTGAGAAACTCCACAGGTATTCTTTATGTAGTCCAAGCCTCAAGGTTCTAGACAGTGGGTACTTATTTTGACAGTGCTTTGTGACATGCATCACATCATCACTTTAAAAAAATCAGGTAAATCTAGTAACATGTTAAAAAATACACTTATAATAAGGTAATATACCCATTTAAATCCTTTAGAGTAAAGGTAGTACAGTCTTTCACACTTAAAAAAAATCCTTTATACTTTAAAAAGCAGGCAATGATTAATGAATCCAGAAAGGATAGCTAAGATGATGAGCAAGGCTGAATTTAGTCTATGATTCTTAGCAGATTAAAAATATTACAGATTACTGCTAATGGAGCATGTAGAAAAATTTCCCATTGATCAGTAGCTGTTGTAGTTAGTCTAGTCAACATAATTTATGCATAAACTTTCTCAAGAGATATACAGCATTAGCTGGGCGTGGTGGCACACACCTGCAATCCCAGCACTCAGGAGGCTGAGGCAGGAGGATCGTTGTGAGTTTGAGACCAGCCTGGGCAACATAGCAAGATCGTGTCTCAAAAAAGACAAAAAAAAAAAAAAAGAGATATAGAGCAGATCAGAAACTGTGAAAAGAGACTTAAAAGTGTCAGAAATTCCAGAAACCACAAAAACTAAAGTCGAAGTATATAGTACTGTGATAAGTGTTGTTTTTTAATACTCTACTCAGAATTTTGTACCTTTTTTTTTTGGTACGAGGAATCGAACTCAGGACCTTGTGCTTGCCAGGCAGGCGCTTACGCTGCTGAGCTATATCCCCGGCCCCAGAATTTTATACATCTGTGTCTTTCTTTCTTTGCCTTCTGTTTGACTCATACCTGTCCCATTCTTACAACTACTTCTGAAGAACATTTAATGATTTGGGAACATTTCCTTCTGATGTGAAATTCCTTAAAACAAGCTATATAAACTACCCCCAGGATAGTTTGGAAATTAAGTATATATGTGGCTTTTCACACAACCCCTCCTCCATCCCATTCAGTGGATTATGGTACTCAGTACAAAAAACACTGCCCTTCTCTAATTTGTAGGGATTTGTCAATTCAGAAAGAAGTAATGACTACTAT
This sequence comes from Chinchilla lanigera, assembly GCF_000276665.1. Taxonomy (NCBI): domain Eukaryota; kingdom Metazoa; phylum Chordata; class Mammalia; order Rodentia; family Chinchillidae; genus Chinchilla; species Chinchilla lanigera. Next base: position 7,458,726 of record NW_004955457.1, read on the forward strand.
TTAATAGATTGTGTTAATTCCCTTTTTAATACAAAGGGAATTTAGACCAAAAAAACCCCACAAAATCACACTGCCATAGAATGTGCCAACATCAAGACTGAAACTATGGACTGGGAATAATTATGATGTGTCCGTGTAAGTTCATCAATTTTAATAACTGTGCCAGTCTGATGTGGGAGAGTCAATATGGGAAGGGATATGCATGTTTGGAGCCACAAGGTATTTTGGAAATCTCCTTATCTCTTTCTCAATTTTGTTGGGAACCTGAAACTGCACTAAAAATTAAAACAAAACAAAACAAAAACCCATAGTGGACTAAAAAAGAAATCATGTAAAAATCCATTTTATAAACCATTATAGTTCGGGGGCTGGGGGTTTAGCTCAGCGGCAAAAGCGCCTGCCTGGCAAGCGCAAGGTCGTGAGTTCAGTTCC
>NW_004955457.1:7459257-7490061 GCF_000276665.1 Chinchilla lanigera
AAGGTGTTATTAATAAAGTAATAGAAGTTTAAAAAAAATAATAATTATAGTTCAATATATTTAGCAGATTAAAAACAACCATGTGAAAACATTATATCCCAATTATAAATACGACAAATTATCACACTCTAAATAGAATCCCTCCCATTCTCTTATTAACTTCTTCCTGAATTCCACAAGTAGGTCTTTAATTTTGGCCACTGTGACACTGCGGAAATTTTCAAAAAGCTAAACCACTACTTGTAAGAAAGTTTTAAACCTGCATTTTTGAACTTTGGTTTGTTTACAAACCGTATCTCCTGTTTATATGATGGGGAAAACTCTTTGCTTTTATTTCTTAATTTACTTTTTTTTTTTCTTTTTCAGAAAGGATTTCACTATGCAGTTCAGGCTGGCCTTGAACTCAACTCTGTAGCCCAGGCTGGCCTCAAACTTACAGTAATCCTCCTGCCTCAGCCTCCTTAGTGCTGGGATTACAAGTGTGGGCCATCATGCCTGGCTGAAAACTCCTTCTTTTAAATTTCAAAATAAAGCAATGATAAAACATTAGATTTTGTGGGGAGAATTATACATAATCCACTGAAAACTTAGGTACTATCCCTGGTTTCATTTTTGTTTTTTTTTTTAAATTTAAATTCACTGGATCAATACACTTAAGAGATCCTGAACCCTTGATCTTAAACCCTTGATCTTCAAACTCTTTTGATCTGTATATCTCCCGTAACAAAGAAGAAAACTTTTACACATTCACCCCATTTGTAGTCCTAGGGAATGAATCCAGGGTCTCTGTACTGAGCTACATTCCCAATCTTTTTTATTTTGAGGCAAGGTCTCTCTAAATTGTTCAAACGAGGCTTGAACTTTTGATCCTCCTGCCTCATCAGCCCCTTAGAGTGCTGTGATTACCACCACACTGGCCAAGCCATGTATTTCTTACTTGCAAATTTTTAGTAAGAGTTCTTAATAAGAGTTAAATAACTTACCTTAAATGACAGGGTCTCACTATGCAGTTCAGGCTAGCACTGAGCACACTTTGTAGCCTAGGCTGCCTCGAACTCACAGTGATCTTTGTGCCTCAGCCTCCCGAGTGCTGGGATTACAGGCGTGTACCACCATACCCGGCACAATTTCATATTTTTAACAAGTTATTTAACTCTTAATAAGAGTTCAAATTATACAATAAGAGTTCTTTACTGATGTCTAATGGTTTATTGAAAGGAACAGTTAATGCTTAATTTTTTTTTGACCAATTTTGCATGCTTATATCTGATAATCTGAACACCTTAATTTGAAGACAACAATATGCAATATAACAACCATTGGTGAATTCCCACCATCTTGTCTACGGAGGCTCTGTAGCGTTTCTAATGTTTTAAAATTATTTTTAATTCTCTTTAATGGTTTGGTCAATCTTACATTCTTACATGTGGTAATTGGAGCCGCTTCACTGAAGATAACAATATGTAATATAACAACCACTGTTAGTTCCTATCATTCTGTTTTGAAACCCTGTATCATTTTTGTTTTTCCTTTGTTCTTTTGTCTATGTTGTTGTTATTTTGTTTTTTTTATTCTCTTTAAAAAGATAAGTTCTTAAACAAGTGTAAATATTAAAATTTTAGTTTTCTTAAAAATAAACCATTTAATTTTCACTATAGTGAAATGATGTGATTAAATATACCCTACTAAAAGGTCATTAACATAACACTGATTTAGAAAAAAATCTAAGCTTAGGTTTTTGGAAATGTGACTTAATATCTGCTAGTTTTGAAACAGGTAACTCACAACTCCGAATATACAGATCTCAAAAGTGAATGTATTGTATTTAAATTGTGATTATAAAATAGGACAAGGTATCTACCACTAAAGTATATGTCAGCTGCTTTTTTTAAAAATTCACTTCTAAGACAGTGTCCCACTAAGTAGTCAAGGCTAGCCTCAATCCTGCAACCCTTCTCTGTTAGTCTCCAGAGCAGCTGAGATTACAAGGAGGTGCCACCAACCCTAGCTACAATTTTATATATATATATTTGGGGGGCTTTTTGAGACAGGGTCTCACTAGGCAGTTCAGGCTAGCACTGAGCTCACTTTGTAGCCTAGGCTGCCTCGAACTCACAATGATCCTCCTGCCTCAGCCTCCTGAGTACTGGGATTACAGGCATGCACCACCACACCCGGCACAATTTCTATTTTTAACAAGTAAGTTCAGTGTCTACTAAAACTCTACAAGGCTTCTTAACAGGTTAGGACATATTATTTCTAAGGTTTTAATAGTATACAGACTTGAGTCTTTAGAGACAACATACATTGCTTGCAGTGGAAAGAATATGGACAACTTCTCAATTCCTATTTTCAAAACGCTCTCCACTGCACAAGTTTCTTTCAAAAAGCAGCTAATATCTCTTCCCCCTAGAAAAGATATCAATTGGATTTCTTTTTTCAAATATATCTGTCATATAAAATATCCTGTTAAATCCTTGTTTATTATTATTATGAAGATCAGAAACTTTGGAACCACTGTCTTTAAAAGAAACAAAAAAATAACGGGCAACCCCCCTTGGGACCCGTCTCTCTTAGACAAAAGCTTTCTCTCCCCCATTAACTATACCTTTCTTTCCCCCAATAAAAATTTCCTGCTCTTAAAAAAGAATACTATCCATCTTAAGTTAGACAATTCTTAAATACTATCTTAATATAATAAGCATAAAACCTCTATGTTGTACAAATTTTTAGTGGTGACCCCACATTACAAAGTATTAAAAAAACTGTAACAAAAGCTTCATCTCCAATCACTGTCCTCCTTTACTCTAGTAAGAACTTGCTATTTCTTGAAATCCCAACCATATTCTCATTTCCAAATCTTTGAATTTGCTTTTATTATCAGCCCGGTTTCAGTCACCTTTACTATCTTCTGGTCTCTGCTCAGTGTTCCCCCACCACCTTTCACAAAATAGAACTTCCTTCCCGTATCATCTTTCTATATCCCTTTTCCCTGTTTTATTGACCTCTCCAGCACTTATCCTCACCTGACATATTTATTTCATAGTCTGTCTCTCTTCACTCAAATGTGATCTTCATGAAAATAGAGATGTATTTTGTTCGCTCCTGTCTGTGATAGCACCTAGAACAATGACTGGCACATAGCATGTGATCAATAAACATTTGTTAAAGAAACACGTAACGAAGTAACATAATTTATAAATCCTCTGTGCCTGGCACATTTAAACTGCACTACACCGAAATGTGGCCAAAACTAATGAAAGCAACGATGCCAATGTCAAGCCTATACACTGTATTAACTCTCATTATTTCGGTGAGGAATCTCACATAATCTGTGAGATGTGACTTATCTATTTAACTAAGAATAGAGTTAGTGTACCAAAAATCAAGCTGTATATGAAATTTATCAGTACAGCTCAGTTTGTAGTATTCTTAGATTAAAATACGTGAATAGAATCCCAGTATCTTACTCTCCCATCAAGAAAATTTACTTGCACATTTTGGAAACTTATGTCATACTAATACTCATATTCTCCCATCTAGACGTCTGAGAGAGTTCCTCTCCGTGTGATTATCTTTTCTGATGTAAACTATTTACTAGTTAGAAGTATTAATCACTGCTAGTCAGCCCAAGTGACTATTAAAGTCTAACAGATTTTCCATAGTTGAGGTCCTTTAAAGAAAAGTACACTTGTGTCTCAACTTGTAGACTTTTGGCTTTGAGATCTGACTTTTCCTTAGCAAATACACACATTTTAAATTATAAGCATAGCTCACCTTAATGCCAAATATACTCTTGAAAAGATGAAATACATACTTCTATTAAAAAAAGGCCATATAATTCCCAGGTTCAAATTACACTGTCCCAAAATAGAGATTACAATTAAGGATACAATCAACAATATCACATATGTAAAAACTACTGTCTTTACAAATGTTGTGGCTGTTCATTTTAGTAATTTCTGTCTTGGTTTAGAGAGATCTTTTGTACGTGGAAAAAAAAAAAAGAAAGGCTGACATGTCCAGGTTATTTGACCTAGTAATATCCAAAGTGAGTCTGGAATCTAGATCTCATGACTAGTGAGTGGGTCAAGTTCCTTCCACTTTGATCAAGAGGATATAGGTGGGGACTAGTAATGGGATGCCGTGTGGAGAATAGTAAGGTAGTATTCAATGAAAGAAAAACTAAGGCAAAGAACAATTTATCATTGTGATTTCACCGAAATAGCAAATACTTAGCTCTTTATTTTGTAACACTATATCTTACATGTTAACAGAATCCATTCTAAGCATTTTATGGAAATTCATACAATTTGATGACTTCACACAAAAACATTGCCACTAACCACATGTACAAGTTAAAGTAAACCAAAAGCATAAGATAGAACCAAGTAGGAGATAATAGCAGATCAGTGACTCAATATAACATGGCAAAAAAAAATCTAGTGTGTCTTTAATAAACACTTCCAAGACAAAGGGAATACATCTTCCCTCTGCAAATACCAATCAGTTCCGTATATCATATATAAAAGCTTTCACTTAGAAGAAAACAACCAGGATGGTGAAGTGAAATCAAAGACACACAATATAGAAAAAGGCTGAAGAAAAATGTGAGTTTGTTGAGTCTAAAATTTTCTTATAAATACGGTATAGCAGTAGGAGAAAAGGAAGCAGTCTGACAGATAAGGAATCATATTTGCTAATCTAGTTTCTGAGGACAGAACTGGCAATACCATGTGAAATTCTTACAAAAATAAATTCTGGCTCAAAACCATGAAGAATAGTTTAGAAATCATCCCTAACTGTAAGTGATGACCTCAGGAGACAGAGCTTCTTTTCTTTCCATGTGTTCAAGTAATGCTACACTACTCTGTGGAGGGGCAGAAATGCTATAAAGAGGGATTAAACAATATATTAAGGGTTGAGTAGGTAACAAGTTTGGCCTAGAAGTAGAAGATCTAGTCTAAGGATTTTACTTAAACCTTGAAATTCCACACTTAAAGAGAGGGACAAAGACATAAAGAATTTCTCATCTTCCTTTCTAATAATAGTTCTTTTCAAATCTAGGACCTGGGACTCACCTGTGTTCTGAAGAAAAGTCTTTTTAAGTCCTTACAGGAAGACTGTGAAGCAAAAAATATGAAATGGGAGGCTGGGGTTATAGCCTACTTGAATGAACGTTCAGTCTTTTTTTTTCCTTCAATAAGTTCAATTGCAAAGATCTCCACTGCTCTTGGTTCCCTATAATTAAATAGTCACCTTCAGAGGTTCAGAGTGCCTTTATTCCCTTTGGATCCAAACCAAAGAAACAAACTCTCCAAAGAATATGATCAATGTGTGGTATGATTAATGTACCCTCTGAATACACTGTTATTTCCAAGTTGTATACTCTAACCAAAAGCCTTGAACAAAATCAGTACTACAAATATTTTATGTGATCTCTAAATCCAAGCAATGCCTAAGGTAAGGTTATTAATTTTTTTTATCAGGGCTTTTTCCTCACCTAAATGCAGGTTTAGAATAATATTACAAAGTTATCTATGCATTCTAATTTTCCTTAACTGAGGCTCATCAGCTTTACATAGTCTCTCCCAAACATTTTTACTCTATCCCATGTAATTAACTATTTTCGCTAATCAATTCTTATTTTTCTGCAGCTTAAGAAAAAGTCATTTTCTTCATGTCTGTTCTTGCGTATGTTCCCATACGTAAGATGACTATACAGATGCAACGTATTGCTTTACTACGACATAAAACTATGAATTAGATGTGTCCTTAGTTTTGTTACTAATGAAAGGAGACAGAAATGGCTATAAACAATAGTTACAGAAGGACATGCATAAGTTTTTATACACATACCTGAACTGTCTGAACTTGTGGAGACTGAATAACTGATGGCTGGGCCGCCTGGATAACTCCATGGACTTGAACTGTCTGCCCATTGGGCAGCTGTACTAAAGTTACGGTGGGAGCAGATGATGTTGCATGAGCTGCTGGCATAGATACCTAAGATGTTGAACATGGAAAAAAATTACCATTACAGCTACCTCCTTGGAATTACTCAAGTTCAATATAAAGTAACTTTTTAGAAGCAAAAACATAACCTTTCTGCTACATTAGTATTTCACTGAAGTGAAAGCAACCAATGATTAAATTCTAATATTCTTAAAAATAAAATCTCTACAGGTCCCCCTCCCTATTTTCAATCACTCCCAAATAACCAATAAAAAGTTACTTTAATGTAGTATCAAAATATGCAACACAGACTTTTTCTGAACACTAAATACCATTCTATAGGTAAGGTGCTTTTACATTTTCCTGTCTGCTTTCATAACTGATTTCTTGTTTTGCTCTGAAGAAACCAAAGGCTAAGGAATGGGATCTAAGACAAAAATAACAACTGCTTAAAGAGATTAATTTACCCAAGGTCAACAAATGTGCTAACCTTGAAGAAACGTGAAAGCCTTGAAGAAACATAAAAGCCTTCAAAATATATTAAATAAGCCATGTTCTAAAATCTTAATTGTTCTCAAACTTGGGCAAAACTGACCTACGCTAAGTCTTTAACAAATACACACCTTAATAATAAGCAACTAGTTTTCTCTTTTAAACTAATTACAAGGGTAACTTTTTAATTAATTAGAAAGTATTAACAGGTATTATAAATGAAAAATTCAATTTCCTCCTACCCTTGAAAATCACTAAACTCATAGTTGATGTTTTAAGAATGTGTTTTGATTCTGAATAAAGGAACAAGGTTGAAAGAATATAAAAGAAACCAATTTTCTCCTGGGGAACAAAGGTGGCAATTTTAATGAGTCAGTATCTGAGTTAAAAAGACCCTTCAGTTGCACATGTCTATCAACAGTATTTATTATTTTCATGTTCCATCATATTCAGAGTAGGAACTTTATTGGCTCACTTGGTAAAAAACTATTAGGACTTACGTGCCAGAAATAATGCTTTAACTGAAACTACAAAAATGAGACAGGTGCAAGTTCCGACCTCGAAGAAATTACTGGTGTGTGTGTGTGTGAAAGAATGGAGAAGACATTCTAGTAAATGCAATTCAGTGAGTAATGAGTTTTGCTAAGAAAAAAATGGACATACTGTGTTCAGCAAAGCTACTCAACCTAACCTAAGAGGCAACGCTACTAGGTAAGAATGTGAGTTCGAAACAGAGAATACCAGTTAGACATGATGCTACTGTGATTTGGAGATGGGAAGGCACAAAACTTCAGGCAGAAGAGGCAGTATTGTCTACACGACAGAGAAGGACGGACCGAGTTCAGACCTACTGGAGCACAGGAGTTAGCATGGAGTAGGAGAGACCATGACAGAGGTAATCAAGCCAGTCATGATCACCCACGTGTGTGTGTCACAGGGAGGAACATGGATTTTATCCTGTAGAGTATGGGGAAGACACTGAAGGATCTTTGAACTCCTGAATGTTACAGTGAGGTATACTTAGATCAATCACTTCAGTGGCAGCAGAAAAGATACAAATCACAGGGGTAGAAAAACACTAGAGGTGGAGAGAGCAAATAGGAAGCCTATACAGTAGTTAAGGTGAGATAATGGAGGCCAGAAACAAGGCATCAGTAGTGATCGGGATGGGAATCAAGTGACTTTATAGAAATCTGGAGCCAGACCAAACATGGCTTTATGAATGATTGGCTGAACGAGGTAAGAGGAATAAAAGGTGACATATGGTTTACATGAGAGAACTGGTAAGTGAGTATCAGCAAATGAAACAGAAAATGTAAGGACAAAGTCTTGTGTGGTTGGGACTGTGATGGAAAATGGAATTGAGCTGACATTTAAATTTGCAGAGGTGTTTAGCAGACAAACATTTGATTCTGAAGCTTTGGGAAAAGACTGCTATCACAGACAGGCTTTTGCACACTGGTTAAAACACAGAGCTTCTTTAGAAAGGAGGGAAAGCTATCCTTACTACCTTCTTTCGACCACTGTAAGTTTTTCTTAAAAGTTTTACCTGGTTCTAAAAATGTCACATATGCATTACCCATATTAGAGTCGCACTGTTTGCAAAATCAGTCTAAAAGGGACCCAACGATACTTTCTTCTTCACTAAAGTTTGAGCAGCAAACCTTAAGACTATTTAGAGCATTATCGTGTCTTAATTCCATAAAAAAGATCTTGTTGATATTTGAAGCAACTGTTACTGTTCTTTCCTGAGTCCTCTAGGATAAATTTAACAAGCTAACTCAATCCCTCCTCTACCCTGATCATTTTTCATAACAGCTCCTCTCATTTTAAGTTCATAAAACAGATGCATAAAGTACAAAGTAAAAATGCCTCACATTCTTTCTACTCAAAAGCTTATCATTAGTTTTTTTTTTGCTGTAGATCTCCTCAATTGTTTTTTAAGGCACATGAGAACATTCAGTTTTACAATACATTCTTTGTTTGTAAATATGTTGTTTTACAATACACAGTATTTTCCATACTATTAATAGTTTCCTTTATAAACCTTATTACTTAGAAACTTGCTTACGACAAGAAATCTACAATGTTCATCCTCTTACCTTAAAACCAAACACATTTCCCCCAAAAAGTACTGAATATATATAAGTGGAAACAGATACTAGCTTTCCTAAAACACAAATTTAATCATGTTACTCCACTTGTAACTCTTCCGTGATGGCTGTCCGATAACAGTCATTTGAACATGTGCATATAATTTTCTCCCCTGAATCCCCAATTATACTTCATTAACTTAACTTTTTATAGTCATACTCACACAAATATTAGAATGGGGAAAAGAGGTATAGTAATAAAGAGTTTAAGAGGCTGGAGTGCAGCAATAAAATGGGAAGATTTCAGATGGCCAGCTCATGAAGTGACAGTTTGATCTACAGCACAAAAATCAAGAGGCTGGGATATAGCACCATACAAGGTAGAGTGAAAAAAGAAGCGGGTAAGGAAGGCTGGTTGACTATTTTGTGAAAAACAATTAGAGATCCTCTTCCTAACTCTCCATGGAAGAACAAATAAACCTACCACATTTTGACTGAAACATGGGTATTTACTCTCTAGATGAAGGATTTCTTGATGCCTAACACCAGGTATTGCTTAAGGCAGCTACTAAACCCTAGCATTCTTTTCTCACTTGGCTCTCAGCACTTTTCCCTATAACCAGGGGATTAGTGAAGTTTCTGTGGAACCTGAGACTTCAGTACCAAGACTGAAAAATACTGTTACTAGGACAACTACAACCATCTACAGTGGAGCTTACATCTCACAGCTATTAGCCCCAGACACACCCACAAAGTTTTGAGGAACGCTTTTTAGTCCCCTTTTACTTACCTGTATGTGGTGCTAGGGATCGAACCTAGGTGTCACATAGCTAAGCATGTGCTCGATCACTAAGCTACACCTCTACTTTCTTGTTCCCCCTCTACTTTTAACCCTGGGAAGTCAATCACAAAGTATCAAACATATGGGGAAAGCCTCTAAAGTGAAAAATGGAAAGCAAAACAAATGGCAGTGAGGAGCTATATGGAGAAAAACCTAATTGCTATATGGAGAAATGAATTTGAAATAACAAAAAATATTCTCAGAGATAAGAGAAAATAAAAATAAGAAGTTCAATAGATGGGTTGGAATGTGTTGATGAAATCTCCCAGAAAGCAGAGCAGAAAGATAGAACACAGAAGAGAAAATGAGAAAAACTGTCCTGTGGATATAATGTCTAGACCACAGGATCCTGCAGAGAAATAAGAACACAGGAAAAAACCATCAACCAAGTAATTTAAATAAAGGTCCTCCAAGTAAAGACATGCACTTCTATTATAAAAAGAACCTCTGAATACAAGGGTTAAAAATTGATCCAATTTATGATAATGAATTTTGAAGTACTGTGACCAAAGAAATTTTATAAGATACCAGAGATACAAAATAAGAATTACCTTTCTCAACAGTGCTAGACTAAGCTAACTAAAGATCAATGCTTTCAAAATCCAAAAAAAGAAAAAAAATCTTAACCAAGAATTCTTTATCCTTTTTTTTTTCTCAAGGCACCATTAAATACATGCTCTACTACATCAGTACGAAGAACTCCACAAAAACAAGTAGAGTGAGAATGCCTAGGATGATACTATGCAGCAAATCAGGACTATCAGGCAGAATACAGTGTGACCAAAGGGACAGTTATATTGAGGACTGTCATCATCATGTCTGCTGGCATTTTTCCCAGACAGGATACTTGGATGAGGCCAGAGTCAGCTGTGCTTGCTTACTCCTATCCTTCTACTGATCAAGCCCCTGCCTCATCTGAGTATCCACTTTAAGTAATCAGCTATGTATTACTCCTGAGTGCTGGAGGTGAGCCTTGGTAATTCTAGGAGAGAACGCAGAACAGCCATTCCTCCTGACCAAACTGCTGCTGGAGTCCAGCATCTGGCCTGCATTTTCGCTCAGTTAAACACCTCCACCCACACTAACTATGATGAGCTTGCTATTTTCCAAGACTCACTGTTGCTTAGTGGTTTCTGTAGGAGCTTTTAAATTCTTGAGGAAAACTGAAGTTAAGACATACCAGAGCTTCTGCCAGAATTACTTTCTCCTTGGAACCTTCTTCTTAAACAGGCATTGTCACACTTTTACCTAGCAGGTTTATTCTCTTATTTGGTTTTACATTAACCATCTTTCTCACCATGTAAAGAGTTGTTAATAAAATATTTTAGGAAAAATACATGAGAACAAAAAGTAAATATAAGTGAATATACTCTTCATCACAGAATTTTTAAAACAAAGACAAAATGAATCAGGAATTATATTTAAAATATATAGGAAACAAAAACTATCATCCTTAAAATTTACTTGCATGACTTGTTTATCCTATTTTTAAAAGTTTAATCCTATATAAATTTTAGCTTTTGTATTATCTGATTTCCATTGTGTTACATACAGAAAAAAAGCAGCTGTTAGAACCAAGGCTTTCTTCCTTTGAGATCCAATTAATTTATATATCAGCTAAAAATGTAATTATTTCTGGATCGTGTCACTACAAATATACTGTATTAGTGTTTAATGATACATTTTACTATTATGTTACAGAATTAACACTATCATTTCTTTTGTTTTTGTTTTTTTTTTTTTCAGGTACCAGGAATCAAACTCACGACCTCGCGCTTGCCAGGCAGGCGCTGTGCCGCTGAGCTAAATCCCCAGCCCCAACACTATCATTTCTAAACACAGGCTAATACTAAGTAGCCATTGTGATATTCTAAGAATATCTCTGCTCACTATGTATATCTCTGGAATAAAAACTAAGTTCTTTTGGAAACATTCCTCTTGGAAGAGACACAGCTTGCAATCTCTCCATGTATTTTATACCTGGGCTAATGTGGCAATCTGTGGCTGGGCTTGAACTGTCATTTGTTGATTTTCAGCTTCTGTTACAGCTGCATCTCCACTCTGCTGGTTCTCTGCTCCAGATTCCATGGTCATTTAGTTACCTACAATAATATGGAAGAGTGTTACAAGCACTACAGTGCTTTGTACTTTTTGTGACGTTAAAGGCAAATTTCAAGATAGAAGTAAGTATATGTGGTGCTCAGGTTATCAAATGCAGTTAGATATCTTGTTAAAATATAATACAGCTGAATTATTAGCAAACTTGTCCAAATTTGCTAAGCTGTAAAAGCTCTTGTCCCTTCAAAAAAGAAAAAAATCTTTCCTTTCTCCTGGTTGTTTCTTCTGAATGGAATTATTACTCCATCTAGGAAACAAGAAACGATCCCTCTCTCCCACAAATCTCTCCTTAACAAAGCAGAAGAAAGCTAATGACCTGTATCTATGAAATACCGGTTTCATGGTATGCCTCTAATAAAGGTTCTTTTGCTCCTATGAGAGGAAAGCAGCAGAAAACTCATAAGCTAATTCTACAAGAGATTACCAATGAGTAGGACAAAATCAACCGAAGTTCTAAGAGCCCAAGTTGCAGGAAATCAACACAGAAAGGTGAAATAAATGACCACAGAGCCCCCAAATACTGAAAAAGTTATGGTGTCACTCTCCTCATTCCATGCAACAGTGTGCTACATTACACTACAGACAAATCAAATACTTTTAAAATGTTTAACTGTAAAAAAGTCAAGATTGTTTTTCTTTTTTGTTTGTTTGTTTTCTTCCGGTACCGGAAATCAAACTCACGACCTCGCGCTTGCCAGGCCTGGCGCTGTGCCGCTGAGCTAAATCCGCAGCCCCTTCAAGATTGATCTTTGTTACTTTTTGGTTCTTGTCTTGTTAAGAGCATAGTCCATCTGCTGGGTCATCTGACACTACATGGCAGCAATTTCTAGTTACATGAAGGTTAGAGAAATTTCTATCTGGGGAAGCAATCCTCTCTGAAAGATTCAAGAAAGAAGGGGATATTTCTAGGGTGCCACTGTTATGCAGGGGCTAGTGTACTACCTACAAAATAAATTTGTTATGAGGGATTACCTATAGTCATTCCACAAATAACACAAAATCCCAACACTTTTCCATAATATATTACGTTTATTTTATAACAGAAATTGATAATCAAAGTTATTAACTGATTCTTATGTATTATATACATCTTAGTATCGCATTCATAGGATTCTATAAAAACAAATTTTTACAAGTGACAGTTAAAAAGGGAAATGAAAACATCTGTGGGAAGTGAGTATCATTTGAAATATTAGAATCCATCAAACAAAGATGTCATACAGACTTGACTACCTCATTATTTACCTGTAACCAGGAATCGAACTCATGACCTTGCACTTGCCAGGCAGGCGCTGTGCCACTGAGCTAAATCCCCAGCCCTACCTCATTATTTACAACACCCATAAAGCCTCCAGGATCAGTACATAGGGAAAAATAATCATAGTAATACCCAAAATACAAAAAAACTACTAGTCAGTAAGAAAGCCTCATTATTGACTAGTTCACAATGATAAAGTTCAAAGGTATTTACTGTAGAGTTTTATCATGTTAAAAAACTGGAAACAAGCATACATCATTAGGAAGACCATTAAAAGAAATCACAGCATTACAAAGGAAAGAAAAGTGTATGACACACTGTAAAACAAAAACCCATTTATATTTTTTAAAAAAATCAAAGAACTGAAACAAATGATTGTAAGGTATGTGTGCACTAAACTGCGAGTGGCAGTTCTGAAGAGCAGGAATTTTGTAAGATTACTTTCAACTCGTATTCTTTACATGTTTTAAGCATTTCAATAGTGGTTGAAGGCCTTTTTCCCCTTCCTGTGAACATGGATTCAGGATTACTTGTACAATTAAAAACAAAACAAAGACAACAAAAAACCCTCAATACCAGCATATACAACATTTTAAAACCATGACCTAAAGCTATACTTCAATTATGATGTTGAGATACCCACTGACAAATTTTTTCAAATTCCAGAAACTTTTCATTAAATTACTATTTTTGTTTAAATTTAACCCTACATTTCCAAATAGTTAAAAAGAACTTTAAAACTTATCAAATAAATCTGGTTATCATTTGTGATAATTCACTTATATCAGGTATTCTTACAGTATGTGCTCTTTTAAACTAAAAATTCAAGGAAAATATCAAATGTAACAGAAGAAAGTTATATATGCTTTTGGTGATGGCAAGTGAAAGTAAAATATGTATTTTCAGTAACAGTAAAAAGAATTCATTCAGAGACAGTACTAAAACAAGAATGGACATTAAACAAATATTTTTCCAGAGAAAATTTTAACCAGAATTAAAATACACCTTTATCATCCCACTGCCTCCTTTGTAGATGGAATACACTCAACCATGAAGACTATTCCAAGGTACATTCTGTACGTTATGTTCTCATCCATGTGTAGTTTTACTCTATCATGTGATTAAAAGCAATCTAAGGAAGGCATAGACTGATCACATTTCTTGTTTCTATTCACAACACACTGAGACTATTGACTTTTTTAAAAATTTAGGACACACGACTTCTTTACAATGTTTTATCCAGAAAAAGACAAGATTTGTAATAAAGGAACACTATCACAAGCTAATATAAGTAAGTAAGGTTGCAAAGACACACTCAAAACAGGAATGGGATTTTCATCCTCAGGCCCTCCCTAACTGGATCACAATCACTCTTTTCAAAGTATGTGGTATCCAGAAACAGTAGCACATGCCTGTAATCCCAGTACTTCTAAGAGAATGAGGCTGGAGGATTGCAGGTTTGAGCTCCTCCTGGGCAGTTTAGTAACTCAGGAAGACACTGTCTCAAAATAAAAAAGGGCTAGAATGTAGCTGAGTGAGAAGAACCTGTGTTCAATCCACAGTACAGCAAAAAGAAAAAGAAAAAAAGGTGTGGTATTTCCATTTCCAATGGATAGGAGCCCTCAATTAAACTACTGGTGATTTATCATTTCATTCAGGGGGCCTATCAATCCTTTTTCATGGTAGGGAACAGCTTTAATTTTTATAACTCTTAGAGTAGCTATAAACCACTTGAGCAATTGTACAAATATAGTCTCTACTGGAAATTCAGTTCCTTCTCAAAGTGCTGGTGAGAATTATTCAAGGAAGAACTACTGTTTCAGATAAACTCTTGGACTCAACTAACACACACTCTTGGTTCTCATCTCAAAGCTATTCAATTGGACTAAACTCACACTTAAGTGCGTGTATTAATGTAGAGCTTTGAAAGCTTTTTTGGGCTTTTAGTTTACACCCTCAGGTATGAGGAGATGTGTAAAACTTGAGTTTTCTCATTAAACTTATAGTTATCAGTCTAGCTAGGAGGGCTGTATCCAGACACAGGACTAGCTAGTAGAGCCAATACATGGGTTTCTAAAGATCCCTTATTCACTAAACAAATGCAAACATTCTGGAAATGTTGGAATAAACCTGAATAATGCAATTAAAAAAAATATATCATGTACATAGGAACTTAGAATGCTGCATGAATATTGGGCCTGGAAGATTAGAAACGGAAGCCAGGCATGGTGGTGCATACCTGTAATCCCAGCTCTCAGGAGGCTGAAGCAGGAGGGAGGATCACCATGAATTTGAGGCCAGCCTCGGCTACATAGTTCAAGGCCAGCCCGAACTACATAGTGAGACCCTTTCCCAAAAACAAAACCAAACAAAACAACAATAAAAGATTAGAAACAATGAATCTTAAAAATCACTTATAATATTAGCTTGACAGTTTTCTTCCAATTCTAAATTTCTTGTTGACTGATGGTTAAGATTTGAAATTTTCATTATTTTTAAAAATTAATGTAAGACTAATTCTCTAGATACTGTGAACTTTTTACAAATTTCCAAGTCTCACGCCTTAGAAAAGAAAAAAAAATTCTAAAACCAGTTCACAGATACATACCATTTTGCTATAATGGTCTTTAGAATTCTACCTCAATATGGAAAGTAAAAAATGGTGTAAGTCTGTAATGTTATTCACCTCATCTTGAGAAATAAAGAATGCTGGTGGAGGCAACTGAGAAAGGAGCCTAATCTTTGGTGGGAAGCTGGGTTTATCACCAACTGGCATACTGACAAAGTGGATGATGGACAAATTTAAAATGTTTTCAGTTTTGTCACCTGCAAAAACAAGAGGGATGGATTAAAGGTCTTTTCCAATTTTAACTCCTCTCACCCTAGGAACTGAGATCACAAAAGGATACACACACACAGACACACACACACACCATTACACAGGCCATGGAAAAGTAGCAATAAATAATGCAGATTTACAGTGTAAAGGCACATTTAGTAAAATAGGCCATCTGATTTTGGACACGCACATATTGTTCTTTATATGAGAATGTGGTAGACTTTTAACAGTACCTCAAACAAAAAACTGCCTCAAGTTCAGAAGTCAATGAAGGGTCCCTCTCACATGATAAAACAGGTTTTTGCCTGTTATACTTTGCTCTGGTCATGGGTACCAGAATCAGTAAGTCATTCCTTTTCTCAGTTTTCAAAGAGAATAAAGCAGTTTTCTTTTCCAGTTTAGAAAGCTTTAAGAAATTTATCTGACAAACTTTCCTAATAGTAAAGGGATATATTACACTTGTATCCTTTCCACAGTAGAGTAATACCAGACATAAAAAAAACCTTAATAATGCTTTTAGGTAAACACTCCAGTGTAATGTCAAATTGAGTGCTTCCATGACATTTGAAAGAGAATGGTAGAATTCCAAAGCAATGTTAAGAATGAAAAGTTATTAATGAATTTGGAAAAGAGTAATGTATTTGATAAGAACAATGGTATGAGCAAAAGCTTCAACTATAGGCCTTTAGAGAAATGTGCAAGTCAGTGACTGGTATCAGACTTTATGCAGGCAGCAATGCAAAAAGCCCAATGATAATACAGAATGGTCACTCTAACGCAACAGGCAAAAGAGTATGAAAATGATGTCTCTTAAATTTATTGGCTAGGGATTTTTACAGTACAATGGATTTCCCATCTATTCTACACAGCAATATATCCTAGAATATGCCACAACTGAATAATCTACTTTCCTAAAATAAAACCTTAAAATTTATCTATTTATATTATAGACATTATATTTATATTAATGTATCTTATCTAAATAGCTACTGTGTATGTCAGGTATTGTTTAAATTATTAAAATGAACATAATACATTTTTAGAAAACTTTACCTTGAGTTTCTACTCTAGTCATAGAGGGCAGGGAGGGTAAACATGGAACACATGACAAGTCAAATGGTGCCAAGTGTGTAGAAAAGTAAAGCTGGGGAAGATGTTGGAGGGATTCTCAATATTCTAAAGACTGACCACTGAACCTTGCTGATAAGGGAGCAATGTTTAAATGCAGTCTTTAAAAATTTTTAAATACGCAGAGTACACCAAAAAAAATGCATACACAATTCAGCAGTTTGCCATACTAATATATCCCTGGAAGCTTATGGTCAGCACTTTGAGCACTTCTTGTAACTGTAAAAACCAAGGTAATATGTATTCATCTCATGTCTCAATAAATTTAGTATTTTTTGTTTTTTGAGATAGGGTTTTTCTATATAAAAAGGCTGAACCTGCAGGGAACCTTCTGCCTCAGCTTCCCAAGGACTAGGATTATAGGTGTGCACCACCACACCCAGCTCAATAAATTTAGTATTAAAATGTTTACAAAAGATTCTTTCCTGATGTATACATTTAAAAATAAGTATTGTTTTTAAATGTATTAGGCTATATTTTAAAACTGGTCATGGTTAATTTATAAAGCTGATAAATAACACGCAGACAATAGCACAAGCTTTATACACAGCTCCCTGCTCCCACATTTTGGAAAAAGAACAAACTGAAGGTATATAGCATTCTTCCCTTTTTGTTAGTGATTATTACCAAAAGTGGTAACTAGCTTCTCTGATGAGCTTTGATGTGCAATTTGATGAATATTTGTATTAAGCTGCTATAGGCAGGTAAGGAAAGTACTGACAGTTTGTCTCTTACTGAGTATAGTTCTGTAAAGGTACTAAGGTGACTTAAAATGCTATCCTATTAGTTAAGGGTTCAGTGGAGTCTTTAAGAATACTGAAAGTCCCTCCAACATTTTCTTTTACATTTGCCAATGCACAAAAAAACTTCATTGTTTATAATATTTAAGGTTGTATGGTACAGCCCTGAGGTCTTATGAATCTCTGAATATCCCTAGTTCTTTGGGAGGTCAGAGCTAAATGCAAAATGGCTGTTTTATCACTCCTACCACAGCATGGCTGTCTTTAGGAAAATTGAATTTTCACTCTTCCATGTC
Source organism: Chinchilla lanigera (assembly GCF_000276665.1). NCBI lineage: Eukaryota > Metazoa > Chordata > Mammalia > Rodentia > Chinchillidae > Chinchilla > Chinchilla lanigera. The sequence continues at coordinate 7,477,018 of NW_004955457.1, forward strand.
TAATTCGTAAACAATTCCTCAACAACAGCATTTCAGAATTGCTCAAAACAGATCAAAGTAACAAATGTTACTTTATAAATTTATGGGCAAAAAAATACCTGGGACATTAATTTCCTATTTCAACACAGTAATTTTCATAGTCACTTAAGTTTTAAGTAAATGGAATAGTAGGCTATGACTTTACAGCATAACTTTTGGATCCTTAATAGTTTTAGTACTAAGCTAGTTTATAAAGCAGAAGTTTGAAGACAGCTTCACTTTAATCAACGTAAAATTGCTTTTATAAAAGTAGTTTTTATAAAAGTAACTATATGTAGGAAATGTGATGCATTTTTCCCTTTAAGAAATTAGCCTCAAAAATCCACTCAGTAGCACTTCAAAAATAGACGTTTTCTTACAGTCATTTCTATGAAAGGCTCAAAGTATAAAAAGCTACCTAGTATTAGGTGGATGTTTGGGGAAAAAAGGGAACAGGAAGAGATGGGATGAAAACGTTATCTAAAATAATGCATAGTCATGGTTGTTGCTTTGCTAAGCAACACTGTCTCTTGGTGACCAGATGCATGAAGGCTTGTTCAGAGCCATAAATAATAAGTCTTACCTGAAGGAAAATAAGGCAAGTCAATTTCACCAGTACTTTGAAAATAAAAACAAAAACTTCAGAAAAATTCAAAAGATTCCTTGTTGAAAGGTACTACTGACCTAGTAACATAATCAGGGATGACTTATCATAAGTCATGCAATGTTTCCATAAATCACCTAACACTTTTCTGATTCATTTCTATTGAACACTTCCTTTAATGAAAGGATTTTTTGATAGGGTATGGTACAAGTTTAAAAATACATTTCTTTAAGATGGCATTCAGGTTCCCTGGCAATCTAAAACTACAAAAACTCATAAAATATAGCATTGAAATTAAATCGTTTGAGTTAAATCCAATTAAATAAATCAGGGTTTGTTTTATTAAATAACACTTCAAAGGTTTCCTTTTACTACATGCCGGTCTTTCTTGGTAGTGGAGGCTGGATAATACTGTTATTTATTATTAACACAATTTATGAAAGTATACAAACAAATTGTTCACGTTTTTGTCATAAATTCATCAAGTTGAAAGTACAGTTAAGTCTGTATTACAACTTTTCTTGCCTTCTACTATATAAAGTAGAGCCTGAAATACAGATCTGTTTCCATTTAAGGAATAAAGACTTTGGTAGGAGCACAGAGAAACTGTTTCTAAAAACTGTGTCAGAATTCACTTGGCTTGATAAATATATCCATTAATCACACTGCCTATTATAATTTGTTCCTTTAAAAAATATATAACCTCATTCTGTTAGGGTGTCATCAGTCTAATTTGAAGTCTACAGTCGAGGTTGACATGGGATTGGCTATGTGTCTGTGCATATACACGATGTAACATTTGCATATACTCCTTTTTTTCCTATCTGGCTTCAATGAAAGTATGCTATGTGTTTAAAACCAGCAGATTACTATTAGCATCAGAAACCAGAGCATTGACAAATTTGCAGAAATGACTGAACATATCTTACTCCTGTTCAAAGGGACATAAAATTAAGATAAATGACAAACACTCGTAAGTTTAACAACCAAAAAGAATTGTACAGAGGGGAAAAAGTAGAGGAAAAGAGGCAGCACAACATGGCTATTAATTCCTGGAAAGTTAAAATCTGTTGTGTAGTACCTGAACACTTTGCCACTTTGTTTAGTCATGATAACACTTTAGAAAATTAATTAAGACAGGGAAGAGCTGTAAGGTTGTATTAACAACACTTTCAGTTATCCTAAAAATTAAATAAAGGTACAAAATAACTGCTAGAAACTATTAGGTATCTGTGTAGGTGTTGTGGATATAGTTCTGCGGAGTATTTTTAGTTAATATATTTATGACAACAAAACAGTCATTTAATATTAGAACGATATGCCCAAATATACTTTTTTGCTATGGTTACCCTGGGGAGTTTGGATTCTGCTTATGTGATTTCCTTATATCCCTGGAATTCTGGATTGATGAGAGTTCCAAAGCAGTTGTCCACTTGCTGATATGCAGGTGACACTCCCCCTACCCCCATTTCTAAGTGAGGTCATGTTCCATTACTTATGAATGCACTCTTCTTCAGTTAAAATTCATAATTTGTATTTGGGTACTTACCTCTCCTTACAGCAGAATTAAATATAGGGGATTAAAAGGTTCACTAGGTTGTGGGAAGATGGATTTATTTTTCAAACATTTGAATAGAATATTAAGTACACTAAGCATTGGAGAACTTTTACATTAGGATTCATTCTTGGTGGTATACAGTTAATGAGTTTGGACAAATGTGTAATGATATGCACTCACCATTATAATACACAGAACGTTTTCCTTTATGTGCAGTTCTGGTAAAAGAGTCACTTCAAGTTTGTGTATCTTTATTTTTAATCTTGAAAGCTGCAACATCACATCCAACCTTTGAGGTAGATGTACTATTTTTACCACCGTGGTGCTAATTTCTGAAAGGTCATTTTGATTAATGCAATCACATAATATTCTTATGTCTCAGAGTAAGCAAGTACTACAGATAAAAAATCGGTTAATAAAAACTAAAAAACCTTAAAGAAAATCAGTATCCCCTGTTAAAAAAAAAAATAACAAACTTGTAATGTCAGTAACCATTAACCAAAACATAGATGTCCATTTCCTCTAACTTGCACAACTTTAAAGGAGCACTGGTTTTAACCCTTCCTCTCAAATTTATGATCCTGTAATAGGAATTCATTAAAGAAATGTTTTGTGCCATCTACCTCAGCGTTCTGCTGAAAACTGAGGGAGTAGTATATACATTATATATGAAAGAGTTTGACAAGTATAAGCTAATCCTTATGACTGGTTTACCTATAAACATATACAACTTAGTAATTTAAAACCATAAACTTTTATTTGGAAATGAAAGAATACAATGAATTATAGAAGGAAAGGAAAGGGTAACTGTCCATTTACAATAATTATTTCTACTGATATAGATGTAACTAATAACAATGAAGTACATTTTTTCGACAACCCACAAGGTGGGAAAAAAATGTTTGCCAGCTGCTCCTCAGATAAAGAATTACTACTGAAAACACACAAAGAATTCAAAAAAATCAGACCTCTCAAATTTAAAGACTCAAATCTGAGATGGATATACACTTCTCAGATGAAGAAATACAAATGGCAAACAATATATGGAAAAATGTTCAACATCATTGGTCATTTGAGAGGTGCAAATTAAAACAACACAGATTCCATCTCAGTAAGAACGGCTATTATCAAGAAATCAACCAATAACAAATGCCGGCAGAGCTGTGGGGAAAAAGGAACCCTTCTCCACTGGTGGTGGGCATGTAGACTGGTACAAACACTGTGGAAGTCAGTGTGGAGATACCTCAAAATGCGAGGACTGCAAGTCCCATTTGACCCAGGTACTCCCCTTCTGGGTATCTTCCCCCAAGAATTAAAAACACTGTACCAAGGCAATGTATGTTCACCCATGTTTATAGCAGCCTTGTAATAGCTAGATCTTGGAAACAACCCAAATGTCCATCAACCAAGGAATGGATAAAAAAGATGTGGTCTTTTTATGTAATGGAATACTATTCAGCCATAAAGAAGGGTAAACTGAAGACTTTTATAGGCAAATGGATGCAACTCGAAACCATACTCATATGTGAAGTAAATCGGACTCATGCGTAAACATCATATTGTTTCCCTAGCATGACAAACTGAAAGAGTAAATAAGATCCAAGATATACAATAGATACTGTAAAATGGGAAGAAAACTTCAAAAGGAAAGAGAAACTGGGATGGGGGAAAGAAAAGGGAAAAGCAAAAAAAAAAAGTATATACATACACAGGATAGTTAGGATAATTACACTACTAATTTCTCTTAATTCATTGAAAAATCCGTGCTAATGTTTGGACAATTAAATGCCTGTATCTTCTACTCTGAGTAACGAATTTAAAGGTAACAATATGCAATGTATTAATCATTGTTATTCTATTATCTTGTTTTGAAATTTAAAATTTTTTTCTCTTTAAAATAAAATTTAAAAAAAGAAATATTTTTTTCATGACCTTGGCTAGAGTATTTCCTCCAAGTGAGCTATTTATAAACCAAAACTAGTAGTTTCTTAACAAAACTTTAGTCTCCACTAATAAAGCAAGAACCTTGAAAACTTTCATTAAAAAGAGAGAGTGCAACATGTGACCTGAGTTGGGAAATGGTGCAGTTACCAGTTGCCATTAAATGAATTGTAAATATTTTTATTTTCTAGAAAAAAAAGAGAGATAATGCTACACAAGAATGATGAAAACTATACTTTACTATGAGGCTCTATAAAACTATACTTTACTATGCAGCAAGTGTCTCATTTAAATTCCCCAGGGCCTGGTTTAGTGCTTTGTAAAACAAGAAACAAAAAACAAAGGAGTTACTATTTCCTTCACGCACAGAAATTTACATAGTGGTTTATGTATATATGTATGTGTGTGTGTATATATATATATATATACACACAGAGAGAGATAATAAATTCTCAAAATATACCCAATTAAGATGTTTCATTCAAAGTTGTCATTTCTTGATTTTTATCCTTGCTTGTTTTCATCAATCACTCTAAAGAAGGGATATGGACACAGATGAAGGGCAAAGACCAGAGCTGGAACTAGAGTATAACTCCAAATATTGATGAGTAGTTTTAGTTATTTTTCAGTAAATACCATAGTTGTACCCTATTTGTTCAGCTTTCAGAGGTATTTAGAAAATACTTATAACAGTTAAACAAGAACTTATAATATTCAAAACATGATTCCAAAGAGCAGGCAACAAAAGGAAAAAACAGTTGAATTGGAGGTCATCAAAATTTAAAACCTTTGTGGTCCCATCCAACCCAGCTATCCCCCTGCTGGGTATTTTCCCAGAAGATCTAAAAACATCATATCACAGTGATATATGTGCACCTATGTTCATAGCAGCACAATTTGTAATTGCTAAAATGTGGAAGCAACCCAAATGTCCATCCACCGAGGATTGGATAAGAAAATTATGGTACTTTTATATAATGGAATATTACTCAGCTGTAAAGAAAGATAAACTCGAGGCCTTTATATTTAAATGGTCACAACTAGAGACCATACTCATAAGTGAAATAAATCAAACATACATGTGCAAGCACCGCATTGTGTCACTAGTGTAAAACTTGAAAGAGTTAATTTAAACTCGGAGGTATGATAGACACTGTGAAATGATAGGAAACCAATGAAGAGTAAAGGGCTTCTGGGATGTGGGAAAAGAGAAGGGAAAGAAGGAGAAATTTTGTATGTATGTATATACAGGATAGATAACATGGTTGTTCTATCTGCTGTTTCTATGCTGAAAGAAACTGTCAATGAGTCTTTGGTTGACCAGTATTGCATGTCTATATCTGTTTTCATGAGAAGCCACTTTGAAGATATCAATATGTAATACAACCACCATTGTTAATTCCCTACCACTTTGTTTGTAACTCTGTATTGTCTGTATTGTGCTTGTGATATGCTGTAAAATGTTGTATGTCTGTTAATGTTTCCCTCCTTTTATCCTTAAAATAAAAAAATAAAAAAAAAAATTTAAAACCTTTGTGACTTGAAGAACACCATCAAAAAGTGAAACCACCACCCACAAAATGGGATAAAGTTTTTGTAAATCACGTATCTAATAGAGGGACTTGCATCTAGAATAATAAAGAACAATTACAATTCAACAAACAGAAAAACAGCCCAAGTTATCTGAATAGACATTTCTTGGAAGATATCCAAAGGGCTAATAAGCACATGAAAAGTTACTTGACATCGTTAAGGAAATGTAAACCAAATCTACAATGAGATAGCTCTTTGCACTCACTAGGATGATATAATAAAAAAGGTAATAACAAGTGTTCCTAAAGCTGTAGAGAAATTAGAACCCTCACACAGTGCCAGAAGGAATGCAAAAATTGTGCAGTAGCTTTAGGCAACAGTCTGGTAGTTCTATACTTGGTAAACGTAGTTACCACCTAACCCAGCAATTGAATGAATACATGTACACTTGTAAAAAGTGGCACTTAATAGTCAAAAAGTCCAAATGTCCATGAACTACTGAATGATTAAAATGCTGAACACTCATATTGAACAATTACTTGGCAACAAAAAGAAGGGAAAACTAACACAAGTGAGAACATGACCTTTGAATAAATTAAATGCCAAGAAGCTCATCACAATGAACGGACAGTGTGTGACTACAGGTAGATCTATAGACAGGAAGTAGAATAGTTGGTTAGGATTGGGCATATGGGGAGATTGAGATTGAGGGGTAATAGCTGAGATGCAGTATTTCTTTTGGGGTAATGAAAACATCCCAAGGCTGACTGTGGTAACACGGGTATAATTTCACAACTTTGTGAACATGCTAAAAACAACTGAATTGTACACACCAATTGGGTGGACCATATGGCATATGAGTTATATTTCAATACAGCAAAAAAAGAATCTATGATGTCCATTTTTAAACCGCAATATATTGGAAATCTGTATTTTAGGCCAATTCATTATATCATTCCTCTCTCTGTATGTATCTTTCCCTTCTCTTATGTGATATTTGAAGTTCTGTGGCTCACACGTAGGGTTCCCTATACTGCAAATCCATACTTAATTCTCTTCAACCAATGAATGTGCGTATCAAGCTCATTCTACTTCTATGTCTTCACTTTTGTTTTCCATGTCACTACTTAGAATACACTCTCTTTTATCTTTACTTATCCAAGTTCTTCTGTATTCAACTTAAATACTACTTTTCCCCATTAAGCCCTTTCTCTTTTAAACCCTATAAATGCTAGAAGAGCATTAAGGTCTTCCATGTATAAACCATTCTTCCTTATACTATTTCATCATCTCTACTGTACTACAAATTCCTTGAGGGCAGGAGCCATAACTCAGGTTTCACTGTTTACAGGAACTACAATAATCTTAATTTAACATCCAGATATTTTTATAAATATGGAACCAAACAAAATTTCTTGTAATTACTTTATCAGCCATAAGTCAATGACCAATAAATGTTCAACAAATAAATGAAAAATGGCAGTACATAAAACCAATATATGACTATATTTTGGTCACAAGCTATTAATAGAAGAACATGACATCCCTTTAAGACTACAAACACTTGAGAATAAGCAGGAATTTTCACTTCAGTGATGAAAAACAAGATACTTCTTAGTCTCCTTTTATATGTTTATGCCCTCAAAAATAGTATTTATTTATTCTTGTCTGAATTACAAACATTTAGCTACATCTCCACTGTCATGTAATTATAATCACAAACTCACACGCAGACAACCAGCTCACTAGGAATACACTTAAAATTGATAAAAAGAAATCTGCCTTTGTTTCAGTTATCTCTAGAAAAGACACTCGGTATCACCACTGGTATAAAACAGCTCTCAGATCTACCCTCTAGTCCTACACCAAGGTCATTACTTTGCCATTTCATCTTCCCACTTAGCACTCTTTTTAAATCAAGTACTAAATCTTCTCTCCATGGGGAAGAAGCAGGGGCTTATTATCAATCTCTCTGACCTCCTGTCCAAACCTTGCCCCTTTTTAAGATTAGAGATCCTGATTAATCCAAGAGCAGGAAGAAAAAAAAAAGACTGATAGGTATTTGAGGTTCACACAGCCAGCCTGAGGCATGGAAAACCCCCTTTATTACCTTACTTTCAGCCCTCAGAAAAAGAAAGTTTCTTAAAAGTTTATCAAGGAGTACTACTGGGTTTTTTTTTTTGTTTTTTTCCCCTTTTTGTGGGGGCAGTGCTAGGGGTAGAATCCAGGGCTCTGCACAAGCTAGGCAAGTGCTCTACCACAGACCTACATCTTAGTCCCAACTTCTAGGAGTTTGTTTAAGGTCAGATTTGTGTAACTAGCCTAAGTACATAGTTTCAGATAACTCTTCACAGTTGGAAGACATATAACGTATGTAAAAATTTACAGATAATTATTATTCACCACTATCTTCTACTTTTAAGTTAGAATAATCTCCAGAGTATGACAGATTAGATAATACTTTTTTTTGGTAACCTAGTTGCTAAATTCTATCTTCACATAGACTTATTTAACAAACCTAAGAAAAGAGAAGAATACAAAATGAACAAAAACCAGGACTTCAGATAAAAGTATACATAAAGGGAGAAACATATTCTGAAATGAGAAGAAAAATTAAATAGCTAATAATATAGCCATAATTAATTAAGCCAAATTTCATCTCAAAAACCTGCCATAATAAGAGTATGGAAGAAGTTTAAAAGTAGTTATATTTAATTCTTACAACTTCACTAAGCTGATCAGTGGTATCGATGCCAGTTTAATGTACTCGCTTGGTCAATAATGACCATATATTAAATTGGCTGAGGAATAACAAACAGCTATTTTCGTATTATCAGTTTGTTGTTTTCAGTGATCTCTAATTCCATTTTAAGAAGCAATTCACCAATCCCAGGGCAAGGTGAGAAATCATTTAACTCTCCTATGGCCACTTAACTTTCTATGTCCCAGGAGGAAGACTTCCTACCTTTAGAAATTTCAATCATTTACCCCACTCCTATCCCAAATTTTTGATGATAAATGCTTTGTAAACATCCCAATCACTTAGCGAGTAAAAACAGCACATACTTTACCTTACATCAACGACTAGGAAAACCTCAAAATAGTAGTAAACTAGTCTTAACATTAAAAACATTAGCACTAGAATGGTCAGTTTGAACACATAAAAAATAAGCACAGCATGATAGCTTTAATGACTTTTTGGAAAATTAAGTGATTATGTGCGCGCTACTAGATTAATTTTTACTTTTTGAATTTTAGTTAAGTTAGAAAACATACAGCATATGTATTTTGAAGATAAATACACTATCAGTATGTACATTTAAAATATAGATTAATGCTGCTTTGTAGAGCCAAATAGGAAAAATAAAGAGGTTGTTTTGTGCTTGTGTCAAAATGTGCATTACAGCCCCACTGGCTGACCAAGGATTTATATCAAAACAACAACAAAACTATCTTTTTAAAGTTTAGATTTTTCCCCATTTGTAGTACTGGGGATCAAATTCAGGGCCTCGTGCATGTTAGGCATACATGTTAGGCATTAACATTACACTATTACTAAGCTACATTCTCAGCCCTACTTTTGAAATTTGGATGCAAAATACAAAACTAATTGAGAATTACAATAAAAAATACTAAAAATCATTGAGAAGTTAATGAATGAGTAAAAAATAAATGCAGGGAGAAAGCGAGTACTGGACAGTAATATCCCATGTCAACTTTACTAAGAAGTAATACCCCTTAAGGTATCTGCTTAGAAAACAAACAACAGACTGGACCGTATGAAATGTCTTTCTACAGAGAAAGACAACTTTAGAAAAAATTTTGGCCAAAATAATTGAAAGGGGCAGTCTGTTCAGGACTCGGTGAAAGAAAATTACATTCGGACTAATTTCACTTTGCGAGGAACTGACACAACTTCCCTGCCTCATATACTGTAATATCTTGAACATTTGATTAAAACTTAAAACTGGAGCTAAAAAGGAAATAAAAACAATTCACCTGTCAACTTCCGGTCGCAAACTATTTGATATTTTAAATGCAAGTAAATTTTTCTAAGGAAATGAAGGCCTAATGACAAATACCTTTAGTTTACAAACAAAGGTCCTATTTATTAGTCACAAAAGGTGAGGCAAGCCTGTAATCCCAGAACCCTGGAAGATTAAGGGAAAAGGATGGCAAATTTAAGCGCAACCTATGCAACTCAGTGAGACCCTGACCCAAGCTCAGTGTGAAGGTCGTGTGTTCAATCCCCAGTAACGTGATCTACAAATAAAATAATGAAAACTCACTGGTCAGCAGATCAAGTGGATATAAAATATTTCATGATTTTATAAAAAATGAAACTCTTCATGTGCTGACACAAACCAACTGTTAACCCTCAGTACATAGTGTGGGAGAGCAAGATATAGGACTGTGAGTTAATATGCTACCATCTGTATAAAGGAGGGGGAGCACGTATTTGCATATATTGATAGCAAATCTCTGAAGACAAAAATTGGGCAACATGCGGGTGATGAGGAGAGACAACCCACAGCATTTGCTAAATTTTGTTTTGAATTATGGACCATGCAAGTCACTTCTTCCATAAACAAAACTGAAAGCACAGAAAGGTACTTCTTATTTCACCAAGGGTGACTTTTCTTCTTTGAATCCTCTTTATGACAAATATTCTCCATTAGTTTCTGTGTTCCCAATACTCCTTTGAGGACAGAGGAAAGACAGCAATGGATCTGGATCTGCAGGAGCTTCTGGCCCAGAGTATTAAACATGGTAAGGTAGGTATGGAGACGAAACTTGCTGAAGGTCCAATAGTTTGGATTGGCTGAACCCTTAAGGTACTTCATCTCATAACTCCGTGGAGCAATTGTTCTAGTTTTACAAATAAGGAAACTAAATGAGAAAGATTAAGAAATTCCCCATGACACAAAATTCCTTTAGGACAGGCATGGATGGGGCCGAAGTGGTAATGTCAAGATTCAAACCCAGGCCTGTGATTATTCCAAACCAGATGCTCTTTCAACTACATTCTGTCTCAGTGCTAAATAAATATTTGAATTACCATAAACTGTTGTCTCAAGTTATACTGCAATAGAGATGAGTTCACACATGGCTAAGAAAAAGAAATCTTGCATTTTCCATTCCCTGACATCTGCTATGTTCTTATATTCAGATTTGAGCTCTATGGAACATAATGAAACCATCAATAGATATTACTGTTTGTGAAACTGCCACAGGGTGGCCCTAAGCAAGTTTATTAATGTCTGATAAGATAGTTATGAAATTATGATCTGTGAAACAAGGTAAAAATTAAGGTACAAGTGCATAATTTTCTCTACTGTGGAAAAGGGAAAAAAGTTTTAAATGAGGTAAGTGAAAAATATATACTTGGTCTTCTATAACTATACTGTATTCAAACAAAACCACTTATCCTGGGATGAGATACAAGCTAAGTTACTTCTCGGAGAAAACAGTATTTCTACTAAACAGATATAATCAGTTAAGAATAAGTTTTTTGAAGCAGAAAAAGGAAGTTTATGAATCAGGTTTCTAAGTTTCTCCAGGCTCTTAAGTGAAAAAAAATTTTTCGTTCAAAAGAGGTAATACCAGAGTTTTAAATTCCAAAAGCACTCTTTTAACGCTGTTTAGGTAAATTCTGTTAAAGAAATTATTTGCTTTCTAAATACATATGCCCACCCCCCCAAACAAAAAGAATGATACACATTCATCTGTAATTTTAACAGTTCCTAAGAGAGTGCATTAGTACCAAGCTCCAGGTGAACGTTCAAATATTATTGTTTGAAAAGTTTATCCTGAAACTGTTAAGAGTCACACACTAGGGACCTAACACAAAATTGAAAAATCTTTTGTAGAAGACTGATGAACACATGAGAAAACAAAATATGAAAAAGGAGAGTCACTGTATATTGTCTATAAGGAAAAAAAGTTCTAAAGTGATGCTGGCTGGCAGAAACTCAGAAAAACGGTAGCTATCATCAATACTGTACATAACTTTCGTTCTTGGAAATAAAATCAGTCTCAATCTTTATGGAAAAACTCCCTTTATTGTATCTTAATTTTCTTGGCAATGACAAAGAACTAATGAGGTCTTTTAAAGACCATCATGCAGCTAAGTAGGTTTTGGAAGTGACTTGGATACAGAGAAACCATCAGGCAGTGTTTACTAATCAACAGTCCTAACTTGACACTTTGTATTCATCAAACATAACCACACAATTACCTGTCTTGTTAAGCTTTCAAATTACCTAACCTAACCGTTTGGGCTTTAGTTTTAAATCAGGAAATGAGCAGTGAGTGTACAAGATTTCAAGAGATGGCAACCAAAAGTATCTTCTACTAAATCTGCAGATGGGAGGTCTGATGCAAGCCGAGGCTAGCAATGCAATTCTGACTCCTGGAGAAGGTATGGCAAATTTAAATAGGTCATACTGCAGGCCCTTTTAAACTGTCTTTTAATCTTTAATGTGTCAATGGCTTTCTTTTCTTTTTCTTTTTTTGCAGTCCCCTTTTTGCAAAGGACGAAGAAAAAAGTCTCTTGGCCTAAATTGTTGTGAACCTCCGACTAAGGTTACCTACTGCACTGGACACAAATAATGGATACTTTCAATGCCTATTTTTAGAATCAGTATTAAATCAATCCCTCATTGAGTTTAGACAAATATGTACGAAACGCGGCAGAGGGTGAGCGCAGGGGCGAGCCGAGCTTCAGGTCCTTTAAAGCCCTTGGCAAGACTGCCCCCACCGCAAAAAACAAGTGATGTAAAACAAAAGTACCTCAGCTATTTGTTTCAACGAAGGGTTTCAGAATGATAGACCTCAAGTGATTATCATTGAAAAGGGTTAAAACCGAAACTGTTTTCAAACACCAGCTTCCCTTTTACAAGATCCGAACAGTTTCTTTAAAAAGTTATTATAAACGTTTTTTTTTTTCCTTAGCACCCCCTTCTTCCCAAAAAGAATGCACTTCCATGACTACTTATTTTTTTAAGTGTGCCCGGGGGGTGGGGTAGTGGTTGTAGGAAAGAGCAAAAAATTTCCCTTAAAAAGCACGAGCACTCGTCAAGAAAGCAGCGAAGGACAGAAAACAGCAGTTTCCCAAACGGTGTGGGCGCGGGGAGCCAGGGCACGAATAAATACAGCACGAGAGAACACCTTGGGTTTGGAACTTTATTGCACAAAGAGTGAGCGGGCGAGAGCAGCTCGGACGTGGCCGCTCGGCTCCCGGACCGGGCGGGCCGACGGGCCGCGGGCACCTTCACCTCCGCTGCCCTCCGCCGTCGCCTCCTTCCTCCTCTTCCACCCCCCACGGGCCGCGGCGGCGAGCTGCGGGCGGCAGACGGACCGAGGCAGGCGGGCGAGCGGGCGGCGGGGC
>NW_004955457.1:7490188-7609370 GCF_000276665.1 Chinchilla lanigera
AGCGCCGCCGCTGGCTGCAGGCAGAGTCGCTGCCGCCCGGCCGCCGCTGGCTCCAGGCCGCCGCCATTATCCTTTGTTCGCTGCGAGCGGCGGCGGGGTTGTGGGGCTCGGGCGGAGGCTCCATCTTTACCGCGGCCCCTCCTGCGAGGGGAAGGCCCCGCGCGCGGGCGTCCGGCGCCTCCCCGTCCCCCTTGCGTCCCCCCGGCTCTCTCCGGCTCCTGCCTCCTCCTCCTGTTCCTCTTACCGGTGGTACAAGCGCCTCCGTCACTGCTTTCGTTCGCGGCCCGGATCTCGCTGGAGTTTTATTCTCTCCCCCACGTAACACACCGCGTCAAACTACACCTCCGCCGCGTCACTCACCAACACTCCGCTTCTCCCAGCCGCCCGGGCCACAGGCAGCAGCAGCCGCCGCCGACTGAGGAGCCGCAGCCAGGGAGCCAGCCAGCGCCGCCCAGTGCCGAGTGCGCAGCGGCCGCGCACGGAAACAGCCGAGCGCCGCCCGGAGCCGCTCGGGCCGCCCCGCCCCCGCACTGCGGGCGGAACTTGCCGAGTGCCTTCGCGCTCTTTCGGGCGCGGCTGAGGGGTTCCGTACGGGCAGGGAAGGTGAAGGTGGGCTGTGACCTGGTGCTGGAGGAGCGGTTCAAACCTCACGCCGTAGGCTCTCTGAAGCGCGGCGGCGGAAATGTGGAGGAAGCGGGGTTTGTGTGGCCAGGTGGGGAATTCCCGGGTATTGGTCGCTGGATGGAAACCCCCGCGCGGGCCTGCGCCCGCGGCGGTTCGCGACTGCGGCGGCTCCTCAGTGCCGCGGGCTATGGGACGCGGTGGAGCGGCTGCGGGGGTCGGGGTGCGGGGCTCGGCGACGCCCGGGCCTGCAACCCGCGCTGGACGTGGGGTGGACGTCGTGGGCCCAGCTGGGGGCCGTGTTCCCGCCGAGAGTCAGCTGTCCTGTTGGAGGACCGGGCTGCGGGCCGCGTGGGTTCAGTCCAGCAGCGCGGACGGCCGGGGCCTCCGAGTGACCACCTCCCGGTCCCACGCTGCGCCCCGACTTTAGAAATGTGCCCCGCCTCACCTGCCCGCCTTGCTTCAGGCAGCACCCTGGGTTGCCTGCTCTCAGCGGTTTTCTACAGCGGTGGTTTGCACTTGCCGCACCCTCTTTTTCGCCCACCCCGCCCTGAACGGCAGTGTGACTTCCGTAGCTTAGAAGCTGCTGCAGTTGCTCTCAGAGGTCGTCCAGGGCCGAACACAGATTCTCCATTCTCATTTTTCTTGAACCCAGTAGTCCTCTTTCAGGGCTTTCCAGTCTTAAAATTCTTGGTCCTTCTGGGTTCGGCCCTTTGTGACTTCTGTCACAAAATGTTACCCTTCTGTCTGCCAGCTCCCATTCTTTGCAGCTTTCTCAGGGACATTGCCTCAAGAATATCCTTTTACTTTTAGCATTTGTTTCACTACCCCACCTTCTAAAATGTCACATCTCATTTCTCAAAACAAAATGAAGACTCCTCCCTAGATCCGTCCCTAACATCTCCATCTCTTACCCATGGCTGCTCTTTCCTATCCACTGCTCAACCCTCTCCAGTCTACCGTAGCTTCTATTCCTACCACTCATCTGAGGCATCTCGGAACTTTTAACATTAAACTCATGTCTGTCAGGTGGTTTTCAGGCCTCGTTTTACAAGACCTTATTCTAGCATTTCTTTTGGATGACTGGAGTCATCCCCAGACTCAATAAGGTCATCCTCAGGCCATCTGCTTGGTGTGAAATAAAAACCAAGCACATCTCTAATATAGATCAGGATCATCTAGATTTGTCTACTTCCTGAAAATTGGACTTCTGACCTCTGTTCCCATGCCATGTTTTTCATCCCCACTCTAGTCTAAGCTACCTTTATCTCTTGCTTTAAGTCTTGCAGTGATCACCATCCACATCTTTCAAAACTGCTCTTGCCTCATTCCAATTCATGTACAATACAGCTGCCAGAGTAATCTTAAAAAGACAAAGCCAATCAAACCACTACCCCTCTTAAATGTCTTCAGTACCTTCCCTTTGGTAGGTGAACACTATCTGCAGTCCATTATCTGAATTTGTCTTTTTTCCCGGCCTCTCTGACTGTCCCCCTTAACACTCTGTACTCTGGCTGTGTGAATTAATCTTTATTTTGTCGAGTCTTTCTACTGTGTTTTTCCCTACAGTTTCTTATCTCAAGGCATTTACTCGTGCCATTGGCTCGCCCTGGAATTCTCTCACCCAGTCGTATTGAACTACTCTTTCTGCACATTCATCATACTTGTAATTATTTGTTCAGTGTCCATATAATGTCTGCAGGGAAGAATCATATCTATCATATTCACTGCCTGCTTTTCTTTGTCCCTCCCATCCCTAGTAACACTATGGTGTCCATATAGTAGTACTCATTAAATATTTATTGAATAAATAGTGAATTTCTCTGTGATGCTGGGCAAAGTTCCTTAACATTTTTGGGTTTAAATCCTGACTCAGTGAATTTGGGGTGCTGTAATAAAGTGCCATAGTCTGGACATCTGATAACTAACCAATTAATTTCTCATGGTTTTGGAGTCTGACAGCCTGAGATTAGACTGCCAACATGTCAGGTTCTGATGAGGCCCTAACCTGGGTTGCAGATGGCCATTTTCTCCTTGCACCTCTTGCTGCTGCTGAGAGATTCCTTTTTAAAGGTCATGATCCCATTTATAACAATATTTTGGGTTTTTTTTTTTTTTTTTGGTACTGGAAATTGAACTCAGGACCTTGTGCTTGCTAGGCAAACCCTTGTGCCACTGAGCTATATCCCCAGCCCCTCATGATCCCATTTATAAAGGCTCCAATCTCACGACCTAATTGTCTCCCAAAGACTTCACCTCATACCATCATGTTGGCAGTTAGGATTTCAACATATGAATGGAGGGGGGCACCAACCCTGAGTTCATTGCACTGGCTCAGCCACTTACTAGCTGGGCAAGTTGTTTACTCTTGTGCTCCGGTTTTTCCAATCTGTAAAATAAAGATAAAAAACTATTCTCACCTACCTCATAGCATTATTGTAATGATTAAATGAAACAATACATATAAAATATACTTGGAGAACAGTATCTGGCATGTGATAAGAGTTAATAAGATGTTGCCTCTTACTAGTTTTTACTTGGATATATCATCTTTAGGTCAAATACATTTTCAAAATTGAGTCCATCATTTTCCTGCTTGTTTTTTTACCCTGGCCTATACATAATGCTAAAGTCTTGGAATCATGGATTCAGCCTGTTACCCACCACTGATGGTGGGTTTTTTATTTTAAACTTTTTTTTTTTGAGACAGGGTCTCCCTTTGCAGTTCAGGCTGGCTTTGAATTCACTTTGTAGCCCAGGCTGGTCTCGAACTTGCAGTGATCCTCCTGCCTCAGCCTCTCCAGTGCTGGGATTACAGGCATGTGCCACCACACCTGGCTATTTTAAACTTTTCTTATGTTGACTATTCCCTTTTATTCCCACTGACCTTCATTTAGGCTTTATCTCATTGCATCGAAGTTACTTTGCTAGTCCTAGGTGCCTTATAACTGTAAGACCACTTGACCTATTTACTTGTGTCATACTGTAAAACACAGTATGACTTGTGTCATAGTGTAACTTTAACGGTTATTAAAGCATGTATTCTTGATTTCTGTTCTAGTGCCCTCTGCATCCACCTAACTTTGTTCGTTTACTCAGTTATTCATTCAAGTGCAACTTTGGGGTATACTGTAATCCAGATTTGAAATCCTAATTTCTTATATTCTCCTCCAGCCTTTGCATAAACTAGAAATATCAAACTTTTCTCTTCCAATTTTTGTCTCTGGGACTTGTCACCCCCATTTTTTTTCAGTTTCCCAAATGGAAGATATGGTCAGTACTATGGAGAAGAAACATATCAAAGCAAAGGAGAGCATATGGGTAGAGCTTGGCACAGTAAAAGATAGATGAGTGTCTTGAAAGAGGCCCAGGAAGGGGGAGGTCCCCTGAGATGATTATAAAAGGCTTCAAGGAGAAAGTGGTATTCAAAAGCTTTTCTCTAACCACAACTTCCTTTTCCTGTTATTTTTCTCTCTTGCTTCTGCTGGTCAACCTAATGTTCACCATTACATGGTTCAAGGTCCATGAACCCTGCCTGTCCTAGTTCATCACCTCTTATGACAATTATTTTCCTTACCTAACCCCATGGCTATGATGACCTATTTCATTTATTCTAAAAGTATCTGTTAAGTACCAACTTTGCGCTGTGCACTTTTCTAGTAATTGGGATGTCTCTGCTCTCAAAGACACTAAAATCTTCCAGTTCAAGCATTTCTCTTTACTCACCCCTTCATGTTCTCATCCAGTATCATTTTTGTAAATACTGTGTCTGTTGGCCGTGCTCAAAATTACGTCTCCCCAATTCTCCCTCCCAAACTCCAGACTCTTAATTGCCTACTCACATGTCCACTTGGATGTTGTCTTAGTTTGTATTCTCTCAGGAAACAGGACCTAAGGCAAAGTCTGCTACTGTCTTAGTGGGGAGTAGAGTCCCAGGGAAATCTGTTAAATCAGGTTGGAAGTCAAGAATCAAAGAGGTATTTCCAGTAATAGTTCTCTCACCTCACTCCAGTGCACACTTACAGTAGTACCTGCATTTTTGTGTGGGTACAAAACACAGACTTTTAAAATATGTATCCTGGGCATGAGGAAAAACATCTACCTGAGGTTAATAGGCCAGAGGTAATGGTGCAGTGGCCAGAAGCCGCACAGGCAAGCAATTCCAAGAAGATCTGAGGTGCTATGCATGTCTACTGACCTCAAATTCTGTATGTCCAAAGCAGAACTGGTTGTCTCTCTTATTTCACAGCTGCAGCCTTTCCCATCTTTACTGGTAAGGTAAAAATCTTGCCTGATTTCTTAGAGCCTTCTTTTCTCTCACATCTATTCCATCTGAAAACTTTACTGTACCTTCAAAATATATCCCTAAACTAACTACTTACCATTAAAGCAAGTAAGTTGGGTCCACAGTACCTTTGTTTCTTGCCCAGATTGCTGCAATAGTATCCTCTTCTTTTTTTTTTTTTGTCTTTTTGAGTCTCGCTGTGCAGTTCAGGCTTGCCTTGAGCTCACTTTGTTACCCAGGCTGGCCTTGAACTTGCTAAGATCCTCCTGACTCAGCCTCCTGAGTGCTGGGATTACAGGCGTGTGCCACCACACCCTGCAATAGTATTTTAAACTCCACTACATTTTCCTTTGCCATACACTAGTCACGTGTCTGCCTTACCATCTTGGGCTGTTCCAGTACTTAAAATGCATTTTTCCCCCCCAAATAGCCAGAGAGCTATCTCACCTTCAGATCTTCCCAGCAAGATTTGAAATTCTCTCAGAGGCTTTGATTATACAACTTAAAATTGCAGCTTGACACTCACCTCTAGCATCCTCATACACATCTCAGTTTTCTACAGTCAATCTCTTTTTTTCTTTCTTTCTTTCTTTCTTTCTTTCTTTCTTTCTTTCTTTCTTTCTTTCTTTCTCTTTCTTTCTTCTGACATAAGATTTCCTACCTTTAAACATACTACCTATCTTACTTCTTTTTATGTTTAGTGTTGACTATTTACTCTATGAAAATATAAATTTTATAAACCAGCTGTTTGGAACTATGCCCTGATAAATGTTCAGTATATATCTGTTAAATGAATTTCCAGCTTGCCTGCCTTCAGTCTAGATTAACTTTTATGATTTTACTTTCTATTAAAATGAGAGGTGTATAATGGATTTCCTCCTTATTTGAGATTTCCTATTGTCTTAGTATAATGGCTATTTCTGTATGATGAATCAATTGAAATCCTTAATATGTCTATTTATAAAGGCAAAGAACCAAAAACTATGAATGTCCCCACTATGAATGTCCTCAAAACACTTAATTTTTGTCCCTTATGTGTAATGTCCCTCTCAACACAACAGTGCAGTTACTCATTTGTTTACATTCTTTATTGAACTATGAGCTCTATGAAGGTAAAATTTGTTTTGCTGAACTTGTATCCCTTGTAACTGACGCATAATAGGTGCTCAATATTTCTTGAATGGATGGTCAGTGTTTCTCTGACTCTGGTCAAGGGAGTATGCCTTGCCCAGTTGATTGAAGCATCTGATCCACTCAGCACATCTTCCCCTGCATTGTGGATGGATCCCAGAGACTGCACAGTTGGAGTCAGTGCAAGATGGCAATGCTCCCTAAATAATGTTGTGATTTTAACTCAGCTTTCTAGATGCAGAGAAAACATTGATCTGCTCACAATTGTTCCTTGTCAGTTTACCAGTTACAGTCCCCTTGTAAGTTAATATATTGCACCTGAAAATTAATTTACTCTTAAAAAATATTTCCAGAAAAACAAAACCTCTTGTCTTCTACTTCTCCCTCCAGGTACTATGCCTCTTTTTGTTTCTTTTCTTTTATAGTAAACATCCCTGAAAGAATTCTATATTCATTGAATTCTATATTCATTGAATATTCAATGTCTCAAATCCTTTCTCTTATTTTCTACTAAATCTATTCTGATTAGCTTGAGTCCAGCATTCCACTAAAACTACTGTTACTGAATCCCGTGGCCAGTTCTCAGCTTTGATCTCCCTTGTCTTATCAGTGGCATTTGACAGACGCGATCATTCCCTGCTTCCCAAACACTATATTCACTTAGTCCATAAGATACTTCACTGTCCTTGTTTCAGTCCCCTACTACTGGCCAGTGTTCTCAGTCTCCTTTGTGTGTTGACCTCTCCGTATTGGAGAATCCCAGGACTCTGTGCTGCTGCTTCCCTTCAGTTTCTATTTCTCTCTCTTAGTGCTCTCATTCTTCATGTATAAATATGTTCATGGCTCTCCAGTCTTCAATCCAGACTTCTGTTCAAATACTGCAGCATCTTTACTTGGATGTTTAATAGACCTCTCCATTTTATCATATCTAAAAATTAAATTCCCCCATTCCTCTCAAAAACTTTTATTCCATGATTCAATTGCTGAGGCCAACTCAATATAATACCCAACAACCAATTTGTTTGCAAATCCATTCGTCTGCCCTTTAAAATATATAACCATTCTCCCCATCTCTACTGAGAGCTGTTTGGTCCAAGCCACTGTCACATTTGACTAGGATTTTGTATCAGCCGCTCAATCTTCATTCTATTTTCAATGCAGTGGTCAGGATGATCCCTTCTAAACATAAAGCAGATCATGTGATGACTCCGTTCAAGGCTTTCCAGTAGCTCCCCATCTCAGTGTAACAGTTAAGACTTACAATTAATCCTGTAAGACCTCCTTACCTCTCTAATCTCACTTCCTGCTGTTATTCCCCTACCATTCTCTGTTCAGTCATGAGACCTACTTGTTGATCCTCAAACACTTTGAACAAAGTCTTTCCTAAGGGACTTTGCTCTGTTCCTTCCTTCTGCTCCCACTGCTCTTCTCAGATATTTCCATGTCTTTCTCACCTTTTTCCATGTTTGCTTAAATGCCCTCATTTCTGTGAGGCCTTTCCTTACTACACCATAGAAATCATTCACCATGCACCCCAATGCCCTCTGCCCCTTTGTTCTCCCTATCTCCCTTTACTACTGTTTTTTTTCTCCACAGTACTCATGACTCTCTGGTGTGCTGTACAGTAACTCATTATTGTATTTATTATGTGCCCTGGAGTGGGCACTTTTGTCTTTTTCATTGCTGCATCCTCAACATCTACAGGAATGCCTGGTACATAGTTGTTACTCAAACATTTGTTCAATACATACAATTAAAATTCTGGGCTTTTGGTTCATGCAAACAGGTCCTCCTTAGACTGATCATGACTGGAAGCATCTGTAAAGATTGAATTTTTGTATTGAATCATGGTGATTCCAACAAGCTATTGCCTTCTGTGTGGACCTCATTTCTAATGGCTACACTCATCTATTTGTATCTGAGTTTCATATACACTAAGAGATCAGGATGTCTTTGAAGCTTTCAGGTCTTCCTATGTCCCAAAGTCAGGACCAAAGATTCTGATTGCCTTTCTTATTTTGAGGGTAAAATGGTAAGGTATTAATGCTGCTGCATTTTGCATTTTCCCTGTGACTGAAAACAGTGTCATAAATATAGTCAAATGACATCTTATCCTCCTGGAAATTGCACAAAGGCAATTAAAAACAACAATGGTAACAAAATCTATTGAGTGCTTACTTAGTGCCAGGCAATGTGCTAAACAGTTTTTTTTTGGGTATGGTACTATATATTTGACCCAGAGGTGCTATAGTGAAGCTATATTCCTACCTGTTAAAATTTTTTTTTTTTTAATTTTGAGCAAGGCTGGCCAAGGCTGGCCTTGAACTTGTGTTCTTCCTCTTTCAGCCTCCCAAGTAGCTGGAGTTAACAGTGTGTACCACGATGGCAATCTCTAAATACTTTTTAATGTATAGACTAATTTAATTCTTGTAATTACCCTTTAAGGAAAATACTCCTATTGAGAACATTTTACAGATGAATGTACCAAAGCCAGAGAAGAAATATGTCTCAGGTCTTAGAGATGGGTAGAGGCAGAGTCAGGATATGAAACCGGGCAGTCTGGCTGCAGAGACTACATTCTTAACCACTGTGCTCCCTGCCTGATACAATCAAAACGGGAGGGACTTTACTTTGGAAAAAAAATAGTAATTGTAATTCCATCAATGTAGTTCCATCCTTTTGAAGCACCACAGTAATCCAAGCCACTTTCTTCTGGCATTAGCCCATTTTTATGCCTGATACAAGAATCAGGCTAGCTGGCTTCCAAGATATCTTCTTGCTCATCCTAGCAAAGGAGTAGATGCCTTGAAACACACTTCCAAACCCCTCTCCATTTTTGCTTCAAGCCCTGCCCCCTCATACTGTACATTGATTCCAGGACCTTTGCACTGAGATACATCCCCAACCTCTTTTAAATTTTGAGTGTCTTGTTAAGTCATTAAGTTGCCCAGCCCAGGCTGGAACTTTAAATCCTACTGCCTATGTCTGCCAAAGTGCTGGGAGTTCCTGTTCTTTAGTTGAGCACTGAAGGGTATACCTTTTTCTATGAGACCTCTATTAACTTCACCTTCCGCCAGCACCAACATCTTACTTTGATTTAGGTGCCTAAGCCCTATCTCCATCATAACATCTATCATACTTGTTATTGCTTTCTAGTTCCCCACTGACTGTACCCTCTGTGAGGGCAGAGATTGCATCCATCTTGTTCACTGCCATACCTTTAGTGCCTAACACAGTGATTGGCACATTGGAAGAATTCAGTACACATTTTTAAATGAATAATGGTGGTATTTCTATAGAACATCTGCAATTATATCCATGCATTAAGGTGAATTTTCGTGGGGCTAGGCTAGTCACTTCTTTAAAAACGGAAAAGGTGATTTTTTTTTTTTATCTGCCTTCTAGCTGTGTTATGTGTCATTACCAGTGCCATGTGCCAGTTTGCAATTAGTGCCCCTTTCTGCGTCAAATTCAATTGACACTCAACTGCTGTGTTATAAATGTCTCACTAGATCTTTTACATAGGTGTGGTAATTTAAACTGATATTCCCAGGGTTCCAGTTTCCTCAGCTGTGTAACCTAGATACCTAATTGTTTTTTTTTTTTTTTTTTTTTTTCGGTACCGGGAACCGAACTCACGACCTTGCGCTTGCCAGGCAGGCGCTTTTGCCGCTGAGCTAAATCCCCAGCCCCCTAGATACCTAATTGACTTACACAAGGTCAATGGTAAGTTTGTAAATTGGGGGTCTGAATTTAGAACTTCCAGTTCTAAATTTCTTTCTGTAAATGATGTCGCCTTTCCATTCCCATCTCTGATCCTTGTGTACTGGTCCACAGGCAGCACTCATACTACTAAGTGACTCACATGCTTCATAGTCTTCATAGGCGCCTCCCTTAAAAACAATATTCTACTCTCATTTTTTTTTCTGTTCTTATTCATTTTCTTCTTGTTTTTACTCTGCCAGCTTTTTTTCCTAACAGTAACAGTGTCTGTGAAAACTTTTCTGGAGCCTGTCCTAATCTCTTGAATGGCTAAAAGGAACTAGGAAGGTTTGGTTACTTCTATTATCATTTTACAGTCTTATTATATAGGTATCAGAAATGGTTGTGAGAAGAGTCTCAGAGATTGGAACCAGGACATACTGTGTAGGGTACTATTGGGACTCTGGATGAAAGTGATTGGACATATACATTTTGCTCTATTCTTCTTAATGCTCCACAGTAAAGGAATAAGAAAAGTATAAACCTTATGTTAGATAAAACAATGGCTTCCCTGGCAATGTCCATGTCCTACTTCTTGGAACACCTGAAGGTGTTATCTTACCTGGCAAGAAGGGTTTTCCAGATGTGATTAAGAGTTTGCGATAGGGCAGTTATCCTGGATTATTGGGATTGCTCAATGTAATCACAGCGATCTTCACAAGGAAAGAAGAAGGCAGAAGAGTTAGTGAGAAGAAGAAACGCAAATTTGCTCCATGGCAGGCTTTGAAGATAGAGGATGAGGTCATGAGCTTAAGAGTGCAGACAGCCTTTAGGAGCTTGAAAAGGCAAAGAAACAGGTTCTCTTCTAAAGTTTCTGGAAGGAATTCAACCCTGCCAAAACCTTGCTTTTAACCGATTGAAATGGGTCTTTGACTTCAACCTTCCAGGACTCTAAGATAATACATTTGTGTTATTTGAGACCATTGCATTTGTGGAAATTTGCTACAGTGGCAATGAAAAGCTAATACAATCCCCACCCCAAAACCTTACCACACAACCCTACCAACCTTGCCTAAAAACATGAATAGCAGTTGAGAGAATTCATCACGTGTTCAGAAGATGGGAAGTGTAGTAGAAGAGGCTGATACCTAAGTGCTTGTACAGGAATTGGAAGCCACACTTTTTTTCTCATTTGCATAGCCCAGGAAAGAGTACAAAAGAAAGCCTACAGAATATTTAGATAATATTTAAATTATAAATCTAGCTAATAAACTGCTAACTAAAAGAAAGATATACTCTCTATCTTTAAGAATGCAAAAGATGTACCTCTGTCTGAACTACTTCAAGGGAGACATCTGCTCATTGTCCTGTTACCCTCAGTGAAGCTGTCCAGTTGCCAAGTCCTGTTCGTGTACACAGAGTTTCCCTCTGTCACTTAGTGCCTTCTTCTTAAATACAACTAAAGAATAAGGGATTAGTGTAGACTTAAGGAAATTATTTAGCATGAAAGAGAAAACTAACTATCCATCCAACTATCCAACCAACCAGAAAATTTGATCTATGTGAATGTTTTAAGATCAGCGGACAGTTTTGAATTAGTCACGTGCTTAGAAAACTTAGATAAAAGAACAATACTCCAGGAAAAACAAGATATTTCTTGGAAAACAAGATGTTGGTGAGAAAACAGAAGAACTGAATTATAAAATCATAGCTTACTGTGTGGCTCAAATCTGACTAACATGAAAGATTGTAACAATGCAAATACAGATTATAAGTCTACCTAAAATAATTATACACAGTATAAGGTTCATATATGTAGTGGGTACATCTTGAGGGAGGAAAATAGCCCCATATATCCATAATGAAAAGTCAGTATTACCTAAAACAGAAATATCAGAGTGCCACAATTAAGTCATGTCATTTAGAGAAACGTGGTCATTCCCAAAGAATCAGCTGAAAGAATTCACCGTGGCTGTCTCTGGGTGTCTTAGTTATTTTCTTGTCATGGATACTTACCTGATATTCACAATTAAAGGAGCAAAAGTTTATTTTGGCTCAGTTTGTAGAGGTTTCAGTCCATAGTCTGCTGGTTCCAAGGCAAGATAGCCTAGCAGAGGGGCATGGCAAAGGTAAAGTACCTTTATGGCATGGCAGCAGGAAACAAAGAGAGGTCAAGGGAGGAGGGAAGAAGATAGACCCTTCCAGACTATGCCCCACCCATGTCCAGGGTTCACCTCCCAACATCACATTTAACTGTATAAACTCTTCAGTAGACTAATGCACTGATGAGTATCTCACCCAACGATGCATGCTAGAATCATTTGCACGTGACCAATATGATGTTTTCTGCTTCCTCCACAATTACACTCATGAGAAATCACGTAGAAAGAACAGAAGTATATGGGGGTCAGCATTCCCTGCCCTGCCTTAATTAAGTTGTTTGGAACATCATCCCTCAATAAAGCACCTGGAAAGAACCAATGAAAAACAATGCCATTTTTCAAGAAGCCCTGGAAAAATAGCATTAGTGGGATGGTGGAAATATTGAACTTTGCAAGATAACAAGCTTACTTTTTTGTAGTCCTGCCCAAATAGTACATTTTTGACTGTAGGGTTCTCAAACTAATGTTGGTAGTCAAGTATCCAAGGCATTAGTTGTAATAATACACGATAATAGGGATGCTCTTGATTCTTTAACTGGCTCATTAGGTCTTGCTCCTTTCCCTTCAGGCTTTGTGCCCATGCTACACAATGCTTACTAAAAGAAAACAAAGAATGTGAAATGTTCCTACTATATTTTACAGGGCTTAAAAGCTAGTGCCTTTCTGTGATGGAAGTAAAACACAATTTATCATAGTGTGAATTTCAGACATACCAAAGACTATTTCTTGTTTAGAATAGTGACATAAAAAGAATAAGTGGCATACAGAATGCAAGAGAGATAAGAGAAAGCCACCTAAGGACGCATTTAGTATGAGACATGCGCGCGCGCACACACACACACACACACATGCACACACCTACACATATGCATATGTAGGTATGTTCTCACTTTAACACCAGTATAGTATTGCACCAGGTACACATATACACATATGTCCCCTTTTCTTAATCACTAAGTCTAAGCTGCCTTCCTATAAGCCCTCTCTCTTTCACTTATTCACTACAAAAGAACTGGAAGAAGGAAGAAACCAAAGAGCCAGAATATGGCCAGAAGGAATGTACGCAGACATGCCTAGGTTAGGATCAAAGACAGTCAAGAAAGCAGATCAGATAGTGACTAGCGCCCACCTGGGGGATGGGAAGACACTAGACCTAAGTAAAACGAGCTAGGAATAAGAGCTCATGGACTTTTAGCTTTGATCCCCTCTACTACCCCATGGTAGCTGTCTATCCTCTTCCTTTTCCATGTTTTTTTTCCAAATAAACCATCCTTTGTTATTTTAAAAAAGAGCAAGTGATGTTTCTTTTAATATATGAATAAAAAAGAATAAAATGGTCAGTGAACCTATCAGTCTTAATTCTGAAGTTCACATGCATCTTGATAAAACTCTGTTCTCTGTGTTGATTTTCATTCAGTCATAAACATCATATTGGTAACCTTGGAAGACAAAACATATTAGACTTATTCCCTAACAGGAGTCATCACGAACTAAATTCAGGTTCAGGATACTATGGTTCAGACCATGCTGGAAGCAGCATTCTCTGCAGAGTGAAAGGTCATCATAATAACTTTGTTAACTCATAAGGTAAGAGTTCTCATATTTCATCAAACTAAACTTGTTCACCTTTGCGACTTGTGTACTGTGATACTCAATGAATGGTTCTCAAGTTTTTGTTTTCATAGGGATGTATTTGCAACAGTAGCATCAAAGATGGAACAAGGGAAGTGCTGTGTATTTTCAAAACCTTCTGCCACCAAAACTTTTATTCCCTCCCTTTCTGTGAGAATTTACAAAGGACTTTCTTGTTTTTGTGTTAAGGGTGAGGGTGAAGGGGAGAATATATTTGTGTTTTCTTGTTGTTTTGCGACTTTAAAGTAAGTTTATTTCTTTTGATGACAAGGCTGAAAAACATTGCATCTGTTTTCAAAATCCCCCACTACCACTCCAGGTTTGTGGAGATATGATTGACAAGTGAAAACTATATATTTACAATGTATAATGTGATGTTTTTATATATGTATATATTGTGACATGAAGGTAATTAACATTTTCCTCACCAAACTTTTTTTTTTGTAGTGAGAACATTTAAGACTTGCTTTTGTAGCAATTTTCAAGTGTACTATACATTATCATTAACTGTAGTCACTATGCTATATGAGATCTCAAAAACTGAGATTAAATCTCATCTGCACACACTTTTAGGCAACAAATGAGAATATAAACCCTTCAACAATTCAAAGTCCTGATTACAAGTCCTCATTTGCTGTGCAGATCTTCCTTAGCAAGGAATATAGTCCTGTTAACTGTTTTAGTCTATCATGTATTATATTTTTTAAAAAAGGGTCTGTCAAAAATGACAGTGACTACAGGAAATATTTTCTTGCCAATAGGACTTAGAAGAGGGCACACATGTCTTTTCTCTTGCACAAGCAAATTTTATACCATTAGAGTTTTGCATTTGTAAATTAGAAAAAAATCTTTATTCCATTCTAATCCATTGGTTAAAACAGATACATTTACACTTCTGAGATTCTTTTAAGAAGCCAATTAGTGCATATAATCTCAGACTATGAATGAGCATTATACATGGTGAAATGGAATTGAATTTGCTAAAATCTAGTATATTCACAGGCTTTTAATAGTACAGTTTCTTAATCAAAGTCTCCATAACTAGATTGTGATTTTCCAGGATGGACCGTCCCTTTTATCCCTTCTTTTTTCTGTACAGTAATCCTGGGTAGATTCATGAACTGAACCTGAAAATGCTATTGTCCAATATGTTACTGTCTAATACCCTATAAATGTTATTGTCTGTTACTGTGGTTTTGAGCTGAGCCAGTAGAAAGCTTTTGTAATTGTGTGTCAGAGTTTCTTGTACTTTTTCCAGGAAGCTGGAACTGAATCATTCTCAGAACTTAATGCTGGTACAACCTAACATATCATCTTTAGTCTAAAATGAAATAAATATTTTATGCTCTTGCGGCCTACGTGCTACAAGATGTGAAAGGGTTATAACTGAAATGCTCCCTAAGTGGCTTGTTGCAGCCAAGAATGCTTATTGGAATGAGCCATAATATATGATGAAACCAGAAAGTTTAAAACATACTCTTTCTTTGCCTTAGGGCTTGCCCTGAGTTGTCCTTCCAAGTCAGAGCTTGCTGCATACAAAAAGGCAGAACACTTGCCCTGTGTTATTTTATTTCACCCATTCATGTAATTGTTTACTCCATTACA
The DNA here is from genome assembly GCF_000276665.1 of Chinchilla lanigera. Taxonomy (NCBI): domain Eukaryota; kingdom Metazoa; phylum Chordata; class Mammalia; order Rodentia; family Chinchillidae; genus Chinchilla; species Chinchilla lanigera. The sequence goes on from NW_004955457.1 coordinate 7,505,327, forward strand.
TGTCCATACTTCAAGGCTAGGAACAAAGTTTTCTAGTGCCTCTTTCTGTGTCTGTTTACTGACCAGAACAGGGAACAAAAACAGGGCATAGAAGACTGGAATAAGATGTTTACATGGAGCAGAGGGAGTAGGCATAAAATTTTTGAGGTGAGAGATTATAAGCATACCTTGTTTTAGTACGTTTTGCTTAATTGTGCTTTGCAGGTTTTTTTTCCCACAAATTGAAGTTTTGTGACAACCCTATGTGGAGCAGGTCTGTCACAGCCATTTCGTTTTTCCAACAGCATGTGCTCACCTCATATCTCTGGGTTACATGTTGGTAACACTTACGATATTTCAAACTTTTTCATTATTATTACATCTGTTACAGTGATTTATAATCAATTATCTTTGATGTTATGGTTGTAGTTATTTTGGGGTACCATGAATCTCACTCATATTAGAGGTCAGCTTAATCAATAAATATTGTCTGTGTGCTCACTGCTCCACTGACTGGCTAGTCTCTTATCTCTCTCCCTCTCTGTATTTCAGGCATTATTTATTTTTGTTTGTGAAGTTACAAATGCACGTCAGGAACACATTTTCCCCCTATGTGGAACCTGATATGAACTCTGCAATGAACACAGAATATCAGTATAGCAGCTCCTTCTTCAGAGGTTCATTACAAGTTTGATGTTTTCTGTGTAAAATATCAACAACTAAAAAGCTAAAAACAACTAGCATTTTTAATACTAGCATTAGTGGTAGCAGGATGAGAAATTATCCTTTTTCAGATTAGGTGATAATTTCTATACATGAATTAGCTCTTTTAACAACCCCACCCTGTTAGTTATATTTTATTATTGTTCATATTTTATAGATGAGAAAGATGACCTTTAGGGATTTAAATACCTTGCCTATGGGCTCAGAGTGGAGGACAGCAGAGTTAGTGAGTCTGAGTCTAGTTTTCTGGTAACCACTTCCTACACCTAAGAATTTAAGTGTAAGAAGTTCCTAAGAATTTCCAGGTCAACAACTGAAGGGTTAGTGATAACTCCAAGGTCACGAGGACTCATCTTCCTTCTCATGACAATTCCCTTGGCCAGTACAGTGCTAGTCATTGACTACTTGGGGACAAACAGATGTTTGTCAAATCTTGAGCGGGAGCCATAAGTAAATATTTTACCATAGCCCTCCTTCCAGTGACTTACAGCCTTCATTTTCCACAGATTCCAAGGAAAGCAAACACACAGCACCACCATATACCTTTCCATCAGTGAAGTAGCGACAATTCATTTTTAGAAATTTCACCACCCCTGGCTCATCTTCCAAAGTAGATGATAAGACTCTTTTGATGTGTCTTAAGGCCTTTCTTGCTAAGTCAGCATCAGGCAGCTTGTCGTACTCGGTATCAGCTGATGAAGGAGAGACGGTCTCGCATCTTCCTCTCTTTGGCTTTCCTGGTCCCTGAGACACACAATATTGACATTAGGCCAATGAACAACTCTACAATGGCTTCTAAGTTCTAATGAACTCAAGAGTTTAGTGAAAGGAAGAGTCACAAGCCTTTCACATTAAATCAAAAGCTAGAAACAATTAAGCTATTCGAAGAAGGTATGTAGAGGGGCTGGAGATTTAGTTCAGTGGCACAGTGCTTGCCTGGCAAGCACAAAGTCATGAGTTCAATTCCTGATACCAGAAAAAAACCAAACCGCCCCCCCCCCAAAAAGAAGGCATGTAGAAAGCCAAGACAGACGGAAAGGTAGACCTTTTATGCTACTTGGCCAAGTTGTGACTGCAAAGGAGAAATTATTGAAGGAAACTACTGTAAAAGTGCTACTCCACTAAACAGACACATGATTAGAATGTATAGTAGCTTTATTTCTGATATGGAAATGTTTTAGTGTTCTAAATAGAATATCAAACCAACCACAACATTGCCTTAAACCAAAGCCTAATGTACAGCAAGGCCCAACTCTCTTCAATTCTGTGAAGGTGGAAAAAGGTAAAGAAGCCATAGAAGAACAGTTAAAGGTAGAACAGGTTGGTTCTTGAGGTTTAAGGAAAGAAACCATCACTTCTACAATGCTAGAACACATCACTATAATGTCAAAGTATAAGGTGAAGCAAGTAATGATGTAGAAGCTGCATAGCCATCTAGATTTTTAGCTAGGATGATAGTAAAGATTTAGCTAAGGTAATTGAAGACAGCTACTGTAAGCAGATTTTTCACATAGATGAAACAGGCTTCTATTAGATGAAGATATAACCTAGAACATTCATAGCTACAGAAGTTTTAAAGGACAGCTGATTTTCTTGGAAGGAGCTAATGCAGCTGATGACCTTAAGTTAAAGCTAATGTTCACTTACCATTCTGAAAAACCTAGGTCCTTAGGAATTAATTCTAAGTCTACTCTCCTGTGCTCTGTAGATTGTACAACAAGCCTGGATGATAGCACATCTGTTTACATGGTGGCTTTCTGAATATTTTAAGTCCATGATTGAGACCTACTGCTTGGAAAAAGATTCCTTTCAAAATATTACTGTTTATTGACAGTGAACCCGGTCACCAACGATATCTGACTGAGATGGATGAGATTAGTGTTGTTTTTGTTTTCATGTTTGCTAACAAAACATCCACCCCGTAGCCATTTATCACAGAGTACTTTTGACTTTCGAGTCTTATTATTAAAGAAATACATTTCATAAGTCTATAGTTGCCATCAATAGTGATTCTTTTGATGGATCTGGACAAAGTAAACTGAATATCTAGAAAAAAATTCATCATTCTAGATACCATTGAGAAAATTTGTGATCTGTGGAAAGTCAAAATGTCAACATTAATGTGTTTGATTTCATTAACATGAAGGAAACTACACAAATGACTTTGAGGAGTTTGAGACCTCAGTGGAAGAAGTAATGGCAGATGTGGTGAGAAATAGTGAGAGAACTAGAATTAGAAGTGGAATGTCTTGGTTATTTTTCTCTCATTGCTGAGACAAAATACCTAACACCCAAAATTAAGGAAGGAAAGGTTTAGTTAGCTCACAGTTTGTGGATATTTCAGTCCATACTCAGCTGGCTCCAAGGCAGAGTGGCACATGGCACAAGGCAACAGTTCATGGCAGCGGAAGATAGCAAAAAGCAGCAAGAGCAGAATGGAAGAGCGGCAGAAGGAAGAACAAGCCTCTTTCCCTCCCTCATATTGTATACACACTATCTGCCCCAGGGCAGATGTAGCACTCATACCCATAAATCAGTCATAAACTCTAGAAGCTTGCCCCATAACTGCATGAGGCTTTGGGGGACATCCAGACATGAACCATAGCATGGAGTCTGAAGATGTGGCTGAATTTCTACCATCTCACCATTAAACTATAATGGGCGAGGAGTTTCAGCTGCGTAAGCAAAGGAAGTGTTTTCTTCAGATGGAATCTACTTCTGGTGAAAATACTGTTCAACATTGCTGAAATGACAACAAAGAATTTAGAATAATACCTAAACAGTTGCTAAAGCAGTGGTAGGGTTTGAGGGGAGTGACTCCGATTTTGAAAGTTATGTGGGTAAAATGCTGTCAAGTGGCACTGCATGCTACACATAAATCTTTTGTGCAAGGAACAGTAAATCCTCATTGGCTTTGAATGTTCATTGTTTGAAGAAATTACCAGTCACCTTAACCTGCAGCAGCCTGATCTGTAGGCAGCAATTATCACCATCCACCACCAACATGATTATGACCCAACAAAGGTTCAGGTGACTGGTAACAGTTTTTAATTGAGGTATGAGCATAGTTTTTTTTAAAAGACATAATAGTATTGCACACTTAGTAGGCTATAATATAGTGTCAATATAAATTTTATAGGCACCAAGAAACCAAATACATCTGTGTGACTTGCTTTATTGCAATATTAGCTTTATTGCAGTGGTATGGAACTTAAACCTCAATATTTCCTAGCTCTGCCTATATTAAAGAATGATTGAGGACTTTTTAAAAAATATACAAAAGTTGTGTGGATCAAACAAAAGATATGTAAATTTTTTTCAGTGTGTTGAATGTTCTCTAAAAAGGGGTAAAATAATGGTAATGACATCATAAGATTGCTGAAAGGGTGAAAAGATCCATATATATCACTTCTATATCCCTGGCTCATTGTAAGTGATTAGTGATATTGGATATAATCACCCTATTTAATTGCATCTAATTAAATTAGATCTTTTTATATTACTAAGAAGAATTGATAAACTATGACACAATGATTTAAGAACTAAAATTATATTTATTGAAAACCTTTTAAACTTAGATTTAAAGAATCATATTTCATTCTTGTGCTATATAGAAAAAGGCAAATATAAGCAAATCATTTCAGGAATTTAAAAAACTTCATGATCTGAGTCTAATTCCTCTAAATCACTTTTCAACTCAGACAATGAGTTCTCTTTTTCCTTTTCTTTCTTGTGGTGTTGTCTGTGACATCAGGAGTGTTAGAAGTAAGAAATGAAGCACTTCTCAAATGTGCCCCTCTGCTGAATCCATGAACAGCTAATGTTTAATTGTTTGATCAATCTTACATGCCTGTTTTGTTTTTCTGAGTAACCACTTTGAAGATAACAATATATAATACAACAACCATTGTTAATTTCCTATCACCAGGCTTTCTTTCAAATCACCAACACCCAGTCTCCTTATGGGGGAAAGCTTATTTCTGTCTGAGTGTACACCTCCTGTGTTTGCTCCATCTTATCAGAAAATATGAATGGAAGGTTTTGCAGACAACAAACACATTCATATTTAATTTCTGTTCTTTGCATCCTAGCCTGTTCCTCTTTCTTTCCTCCTTAGTTCACGATAACTCCATTGTCTTGTCCATTGTTCAAGACAAAACCCCAGGAGTCCATCTTGGCTCTTCTCTATCTCTTATACCCTACCTAGGATCCACCACGGCTCTAAATCCAGAAGTTCCCTTCCTTCGCTGCTGCTCTTCTGGCCTGCGGCAACATCATCTCTTACCTATAATCACCTCTCAACAGGTTTTTCTGCTTTTGTCTTGGCCCCACTACAAATCTTTTCTCAACATAGTGGCAGGAGCAAATCCTGCAAAACTCAGTGAGCTGATGTCTTTCTTGTACTCAGAAGTCCACTCTTACCCACTTCACTCCACTCTTACCCGTTTCACTTGGAGTAATAGGCAGTCTTTGTAATGACCCACAGGCTCTACCAAATCACCCTTCCTTCTTCTCCCTCTTCCTCTCCTTCCTCATTGCTGGCGCGCTTTGCTCCAGACTTGCCAGCCTCTTGGCAGTTTCTCAAATTTGCAAGGCATGTCTCTGCTGGAGGGCCTTTGCTAGATCTTCCCTCTCCTTAGAATCCTTCTGTTCCAGGATCTGCAGCATTAACTCCTTCTCCTTCTTCCACACTTTGCTCACATCTCATGTCCTCGTGGAACCCTGTACCCCATTGAGAGGTACAGTCTGAACCTCCTCCATGCCCCAGTCCACCTCAGCCTCCTCCACAGTCTTTTTCTATGGTACTTTATCAGTACGGCATACTATAAAATTTACTTATGTGTGATCTTCATTTGTGTATGCTTTCCTCAGAAGTAGAGGAGGCATCTTTGATTGGTTCACTGGTGATTCCTACATGTTATATGCTTCAGAGGCATTCACTCAATACTTCTTGAAGCATACCAAATTGTCAGTCCTATGACTGGGATCAGCACACTTGCCACAGGAGTGTATATAAATGGGAGTGCAAAGAGTGAAGGATTTGATGCTTTAGCTGAACTTTGTTAAGGAGAGAGAAAGGCAGGTGAAGGAACCATGAGAACACATGAAATTACAGATGCAGAGCACTCCTTTGTGTCTTAGCTTAGCTGCTATTTAAAAACACTATAAACTGGATGACTTACACAACGTCTATTTACTTCTCATAGTTCTGGAGGCCACAGGAAGGCCAGGCACAGAGGGGAGAGGGGGAAGGGGAGAGGGAGATAAATGGAGAGGGAGAGACAAGTAGAGAGAGGGGAAGGGAGGGGGAGGGAGAGAAAGAGGGAGGGAGAGAGGGAGAGAGAGAGGGAGAGGGAAAAGGAGGAGGGAGAGAGAGAGAGGGAAAGGGAGGGAGAGAGAAGGAGGGAGAGAGGGAAGAGGGAGAGGGAGAGGGAGAGGGGGAGGGAGAGGGAGAGAACGCATTCCTTGGGGCCTTTCATAGGGGCACTTTTCCCAGTCATGAGTGTCCCTTTCTCATGACCTAACTGCCTTCCAAAGGCCCCACATCACATTAAGGGTTAGGATTTCAGCACATGAATTTTGGGGGACACATTCAGTCTGTCACACTTGGGAATTGTTTCAGATGAATAGGTTGGATACTACCTATTAATTACTATGGAAGTCAGACCTCATGGATGATAGCTGTAGTGGACTGATAACTGGTGGTCAACTTACAACCCCCAGCTGAACTGAGTAAGTGTGGTGCTGGGTGTGGGAGGCCCACCGGGGGACTGTTGCCAGCAGCATAAGAGGCAGACCTGGAGAAGAAGAAAGGCTTTTAGGAACTAAAGAGGCTGTTGGGAGCAGAGGAAAGGGTGTTAGGAGCTGGTAGAAGCTGTAAAAGGAGCTATTGGTTGTTTTGGAGGAGCTCATCATACTGGCTTTCCTGATGAACTTGGCTGTTTTCATCCTCTGAGGAGCTTGGGATGTCGTTGGCACTGAGAATGGCTTTGGTTCACTTTGGGGGAGCTCTGGTCCTCACTTTGAGCATCGCTTCCTGGCTCCAGAGAGGAAGATGGTACACTGCTGGTCTCCTAAAGAAGCTTGCTGCTTTGGCTTCCCTGGTGGGAACTTGGCCACCTTGATCATTGGAGGAGCTCAGGACCTCACTGTGGCTGAGGATGGCTGTGGTACCTTTTGGAGGAGCTCTGGTTCTTCTGAGCGTCGCTTCCCAGCTCCAGTGCAGATCCCTCAGCCTGCTAGCACAGCTCCTTCATCCTTCTGGCACAGACTTCCAAGATTCCACCACTGACCTTTGGGCTGTCACAGCAGATCCCTGAAACAGGCCTGCCTGAGATATTGTTATGGGCTCTAGGTCTCCAGGTGGACTTGTGGGCAGCATTGTTATGAGCTCTAGGCCTTCATCTGGACATTTCCATGGGATCCAGGCCCTCAACTGGATTCCTTGGTCTTAGAGTGTGGACAGATTTCCTGTACTCTTTTGTATATCATTCTTTGGGTGACTATTATAAATAATCATATAAAATATGTGTTGTGTATTATATTGTTCCCCATTGCACAATATCCTCCAAACCAACACAATAGCCCTTGCAGAACATTTCTTCAAAGCTTTTTTCTGTCTGAGTGTACATTACTATAGTGAGCAGTCACAACATTTCATGGTCAAATGGCACTGGCAGGACTTTCAGTTTGAACAGCCACAGTGTCCAACCTTTGTTTTGGTCAACAGGCTGGCTAGTAATGACAAGGCTGAGGTTCTGCTAGCCAAAATAGTAGATAAGGAAGTTTACAGTGAGTATCTTAGAAGGGAATTCAATTATAGATGTTGTTCTCATTGTAGGTGTTCTTTTAGTACAGACCTGGGATTGTATTGAGAGATAAAGCCTTCACTGTATAGACACAAACCCATTTTTGAAATATCTTTTTAACTTAAAATGAATGATTTATGGGTTTTTAACAATAGGTGCCATCTGCTAGCCTCATATGTAAGTAATTATTCTTGATAATTAGATGCTAAACTGTTTCTAGCTGTGAGAATTGCGTGTGCTGTCAACATACAAATATGACACATTCTAGAATTGTAAATTCTTGAAAATGTTTGCTTGTGATCTTTAAATTTCAGTGGGTGGCTGCAAAGCTTGTCTTCTTTCCCAGTTTTGACTGTGCTCATAGAATCACCTACAAATCAGTCCCTCATGGCACACAGTAATCAATACATTTTATTTAAATAACCAAATCAAATAAATTTTGATCCAGAAGAAATGTATGGTGTAAGCCTCAAGGATTTGGGGAAACAGAACTTTTTGTGTCTATAAAACAGGATCATAATAATATTTATCTCAGTCTTTATTAGAATGAATATATGTTATATGAGTTAATTACATAGCAGTCTTTGGCACATTTCTTTTATGAATAGACTACAGTGGTCCTCAGTTCAGACTCACCGAATGTGAGTCTTTCCACAATTCTGGTCACAAATCCAGTTGGATAAGAGCTGCATCAATTTCAATGGTTAGGTTTAATGTGGACCTTATGGGAAAATTTGATTCACTATTTTTTAGACAGTTTTAGACTTACAGAAAAAGTGAGCAGATAATACTAACAGCTTCCATATACCCTCCCTGACTCACTCCACCAACAGTTTCCCTATTAACATCTTACATTAATAAGAAACATCTGTGATAGTTAATGAGCCAATACTGATTATATAATTGTTACCACCCAAAGTCCATCATTTACTCAGAACATCTCAGTTTTTGCCTGATGTCCTTTTCTGTTGGAGGATACTGTCCAGGATATTATCTCATTTATGTCTTGTCTCCTTAGGCTCCATTGGGTGTGACAGTTTCTAAGGTTTTTCTGTTTCTGACGAATTTGAGTTTTAAAAATGACACTGTCAAGTATATTGTAGAATGCTCCTCTATTAGAATGTATCTTTGACACATTTTAAGGGGTCTAAAATTGCTGGTTCCTATCTTAGTCACTTTTCTTGTTGCTGGGACACAATACCCGACACCCACAACTTGAAGGAGGAGAGGTTTGTTTTGCTCACAGTTTGGACAGGTTTCAGTCCATTGTCTGCTGGCTCCATGGAAGAGCAGAATGGCAGAGGGACATGGCAGAGGAAAATGTGCTCATGTCATCATAGCTTGGCAGCAGAGAGGGAAAGGAGAAGCTGGATGGGGAGATAGTGCTTCCAGGCCACACCCTCAGCCACTCACCTCTTTTGAGCCGGCCCCAGCTGCTAACAACAAGTCGATGTAAGCCCCCATAATCCAGTCACCTTCCCAAAGCCCTGCCTATGAGCAAATGAATCTCTTGAAGGACATCAAGATATAAACCATAACAGTTATTGTTATTGCTCATACCTAAATTAAATTTTGGACTACAAGTATGATGTGGACAGTGGAGAATTTTGTTGAATATTCAATAGTGAAAAGAAGATTGATTTATTTTCAAGCTTGGTCAGTTTATCAGTGTTGCCTGGGCCAAATTTGGTGTGCCCACATCCATCGTTCCATCTGTCCACTTGGTTCAGTAAATATTCACCAAGTGGTTGTCAGGACAGTAAAAGTATGTTGGATGCTGGGAATTTAGTGATAAACAAAACAAAACAAAACAAAACTGCCTTCATTAAGTTTAAGGTCAAGTAAGGAGACAGTTAATAAACAATTAGAGAAATAAAAAAAAGGTCTAAAAGGTAGCTTGGAACAAGTACAGAAGATAAAATATTCTTACATTAAAGAACATCTCAGTTAGGTGAGGGGAAGGAAGACTAATTTTTTAAGAACATGCATTAGTTAGGCTGTCTTCTTAATTGTGTGAGATAGAATATTAAAATAATAGGCACTTACAAAAGACAGAAAATTCTATGTTCAAGATGTCAGTCAGTCCATTCAGAGCTAAGATGACAGCTCCATAGTATCGATGTCCTAGGCTCCTTCCACCTTCTTGCTCTGCAGATTTGTTTCTCAGGATTGCCCCATGGCCTAAGACAGTTGCGGGGGCTCACATCTGAGTTCCAGCCAGTATGAAGGTGAAAGACCTCCTCCTTTCCTACTTCTGCTTATTTCTTGCTGGCTAGAACTTAGACCAGGTGGGCTCACTCAGACCCTTTACTTCATCTTTATCTAGGCGGTCATGTATACCACCTAAATATCAGCAGTTTTATTTGATGCTGCTCTTGTCCAACTGGATTTGTGACCAGAATTGTGGAAAGACTCAAGTTCGGTGAGTCTGAACCGAGGACCACTGTAGTCTATTCATAAAAGAAATGTGCCAAAGACTGCTATGTAATTAACTCATACAACATATATTCATTCTAATAAAGACTGAGATAAATATTATGATGACCCTGTTTTATAGATACAATCGACAGCAGTTCTCAAACTATATCATGCATCAGAATCTGCTGTAAGATGTGCTGACCTACAGATTGCTGTCCCCACCCATTTCTCATTTAGTAGGAGACGAAGACTTTGCATTTCTAGCAAGTTCCCATGTGTTGCTGATGATGCTAGTCAGCACATTTTGAGACTTACTGCCATTAAGGAAGGGAGCATGGAAACTATTTTGGCTAGCTTACTGTTATGTAACTAGTTAAAGCAAAACACAGTAGCATAAAACAGTCAATTTCTTATGATCCTTTGGCTCCACAGTGTGAGCAGGACTCAGGAGAAGGCTTACTTCTGCTAAATAGGAGCTGGCTGAGCTTGGCTGGGGTGGGAGGGTCCAACATAGCCTCTGCTTGTGCCTGTGCTGGCTGTCAGTAGAGTACCTTCATGTTTGGGAGACTGTCTCTGGCAGAAAGACTTGAGATTCCTTACATGGAGTCTTGGGGTTCCTAAGGGTCAGGGTGAAAATTCCAAGGCATCCTGAGGCCTAAGACTAGCAATTGCCATGAGTCCCTTTTACTAGATTCTATCCATCAAAGCAAGTCATGGAGTTGCCCCAGATGCAAATGAAGGTCCATTACTATCAGGACCAGAGTGTGATTTGGATAAAGCACTTCCCAAAAACTTTGGTGTACTGATTAAAAAAAAAAAAAAAAAGTATGGCCAGGTCTAATGGAACTTCAGACTTTAGAAATTCAAAAAATGGGAAAGAGAGCAAAATTTGGAAATAAGCTCATAAATATCTCTTTGCCTTCTTTAGACATATGGCTGTGTTTTATTGAAAGTTGGAGTCACAACTTTTGAAAGTCAGCATTTAAAAATAATGCTCTCGCACCCACAGAAGATGATTTGTCACTGAAAAAGAGGTCATATTTAGAGTATGTTTCTGTGTCTTACCAATTACAACATGAGGAAGCAATTTCTCCTTCCCATCCCCCATCTCATAACATTTCTACATGTACTTCTGGGCCAGAAAGGACAGGAAGTAAGTAGCACTCTAGGCTGAATGATTTATAGGAACACTCTTCTCTGGGAGGATTCTGAGAGTCTAGGCCAGCTTAGGAGGAAGGGGATGTTGAGCAGCAGGAGATGGGGAAGGTGAGGTAAGGAATGAAGGCTGGTAAGATAGAAGTGTTGAGCCCAGGTTCCGTGACTTCACACACACTGTCGCTTAGGGGGCACGAATTAGGTTTATGTGACATTAACATGGCCAATTCCGTACCCACTTCTTATTTTTTAATAGAATACTTTGTTCCTGTCATACAATGCGTCCTCTCTCTCTCTCTCCCTCTGTTTCCTAAAAGCTATTTCATTGCTGTTAAATATTATCTTTATTTAAAAGCTATTTCATAAAAGCTATTTCATTGCTGTTAAATATTATCTTTATTTAGTAATGTGCCTTGCGGTCCTTCTCCTCTAATAACTTTAAGCTTCTGTGATTTGCTTTGGAATGAAATATCTCTTTTGGTCTTTCCTTCTTCTCACTCTATTTTCAGAGATCTCAAAGACAGCTCTGGCATTTGGCGGGACGTCTGAAGTTGCTGTGGGAAAATTCCAGCTTGGGCAGAGACTGTGCTGTTTGTTCACAGGTGTCCAGTGACCACAGAGTGGAGTTGCCTCCCGGCCTGTGTTTCCCTGGTTTGAATAGCAAGCTTATTTACTTCTTTGACTCATTTATGGGTACCCAGACCTTCTTTTTAATTTATGCATTTCTCCAGTGAAAGCTAAATTCAACTTAGAAACCCCAAATTGTTACGTTCTAGAAAGTTGCTTTTGTTTGAGGAACTGATATAGTACAGGACTGTGATTTTATTATTCACACAGAAAGCAAAAGCCTGCTCTGTGCTTCAGATGAAAAGCTCTGTGACTAACAGGATTCTTTCTTCCTTTCTTTCTTTTTTTGGGTTACATTTCTCCCCTCAGCTGCCAGGCCATTTCATGATGGTTCTCTGGCTGAAGTGATTTATCACACAGAATGAAGGAGAAGTGGGAACTGTCTGGTTTCCTTTACCCCCTGAGGCAGGACTTGTATTCCTGAGATGAGGGCAGGCCAATAGCCCGTTGCTTTGGTGGTGTGAGTGGAGGAAAAGAAACTTGACTCATAACCTGTGGTTCTGGAGAAATCCCCAGCATGCAGGGCAGCCGGCCAGTGGAAGCAGTCTGCCTTCTGGTACTCTCTCCTAAAGCCAGAGGCTTTGGAAGGCAAGATTTAGTTTTGCAGCCAAACTAGAGATAGAGGTCCTTCTGCAGTAGTCATGGGGTTCTACGCAGTATGGATTTTACAGTTAGCCTGAGTGTGCCAAAGAGTGAGCCAGGACTTGAGCTGGCTGGGCATTTTGCCTCTAAGCCTCTGTGATTTCCTTCTATTCTCACCCCCAAGCTTATTGGCAGGATTGGCAAGATCCCTGGGGACACCTATAGGCTGTTGAAAGCTCCTCAGGGATGGACGTTCCTTAGTTACTCTTTTCTTCCCAACCATTTCATATAGACAAGCACAATTTTGAAAAGACGTGGCAGTTTGACAAGCCCAGATAGTAGCTTATTGTCATAATGATGCAGAAAAAGCAGGTGACAAAGGCATCTCAAGATGTGACAGCTTTCAGAGATCCACCTGAAAAATAGGTGAGCCATAGGTAAGTAACCATTACTAATGAGACAGACCAACAAGGTGTCAACAAATGAAAAATGAAAGTAAACACAGCTGCTGATTGGACAGACTTCCTGCTTTTAGAGTCCTCAGCTTCCAGCCCCTGTGCCTGGGCTCCTGCTGTATGCCTGGAATCGCTCCAGTTTCTAGCCAGTCATAGCAAGCTAGAAAAGTGCCCCTAGGGAGAGAGAAATTATGCCAAGCATTTTGCACAGAGAGAATTTAATCTGGGGAACTGGTTTCATAGGGGAATGGAAGAGGAAGAGGCCAATGAGATCACCCAGAATGAAGCAAAGAAGGAAGCCACCACTACTTCTAAACTGGAGATCAATAGGGAAGAGGTGCGTTTTTACCAAAGAGCAGGTGGCACTAGGGTCTGCTGGTGGAAAACCACCATGAGCTTCTCTTGAGAGCTGGAGCCTTGGAGCCTATCCTGGGAAACATTGATCAAAAGTGTCAGCATTCTGGGATTTAGAGTAGAGCAGCAGAGCATGAGGCCTGGCCCAGGCAGGAGCCCCATACAGGATAGGTATGGGTGGGAGCTCCAGGCTAAGTCTTGCTCTATGTGTCCCATGTGTCTACCATTCTTGGGATGACTCCTGGTGACAGTAGTAACCCTCATGCCATCTGGTTGAGTGTGGTGGTTAGAAGTACCATGCAGTACCACTTGATATATATATGTGGGTCACATGGATGCATGTAATTATTGAAAACTCATTGAAGTATAATATTGAGATTATACCTCAATAACATAAATATACAACATTTCTGAATGTACAAAAATAATATTAGATCTTGGAGTCACAGTGTCTGTGCTTGCTACTTACTTGCTATCATGAACAGAATTGTGTCTCCTTCAAATTCATCTGTTGAAGCCCCAACACCCAACATGATTGTACTTGGAGATATGGTCTCTAAGGAGATAATTATGGTATATTGAGGTTATATGGGCCTGGCCCTAATCTGATAGTACTGGGTGTCTTTATAAAAGAGGAAGAGAAGCCAGAAATGCCTTTTAACTCCACAAGTGCACAGTGAAGAGGCTATTTGAGGACACAGCAAGATGGTCACCCTCTCCAAGCCAGAGAGAGGCCTACCATAAACTAATGGTATGGCACCTTGATCTTAGACGTGGAGCTCCCAAAACTGAGAACATAAATTTCTGTTGCTTAAACCACTCAATCTGTGATGTTCTGTCGCGCCAGCCAAAGCGGATTAACATGTAAACTCTGTGACTTTGTACAAGTCATGTATTTTCTGTCTACATTAGTTTCTTCACCTCAAAAACAGAATAATAAAAATTTGGGGGTGGTAATTAAGGATTTTGGGGGAGAGATTTAGGAGGAATTAAGTGAGATATGAGTTTAAAGCACATAGCATGTAGCAAATACGACATGTAGCTTTTACTAGACAAGTAGCTTTTACTACTCATAACACTGAATTTTTGCCTTAGTATTCCTGCCCAAAATTCACTGTTACCTACAGTTAGATGCTTCCTTCCAAGTTCTGTGCTCATACAAGATCTTCCTACTCTTTGTTGCATTCTGCTCCTGGCATTCTTCAGTCATCAATTAGGGTCCTGCTGGCATTTCTCAGAACTATTATCTGCTTTTCTTTTTAGCTGCCTGTATCCTACTTACCAGTGCTGTCTCCTCCCTGAGAATGTGATGTCCTTACAAGTATGTGCATTGATCAGTTCCCCGAATGGCCCACAGTTGAACCAGCATCTATATCTACATCTTACAGTCTCATCCCCTCTGGTCCTGACTCTAACACACCAGCCTGTTTGCTTAGGCTAGTCCTGAGAGGCCTTATGAATGATATCTCAAAACTGTTATCTTGGGGTCCAGGATACAGCTCAGTGACATGGTGCCTGCCTGGCCAGCATGAGGTCCTGAGTTCAATTTCTGGTTCCCAAAACAAAACAAAAAAACTGTTATCTTGCAGAACCAACAAAAGAAGCATTTTCCATCAACACTTCTGCCCCTAACCACACAATATGAAAGTGAACAGTTTCTAATATCTATATATATCTATATATCAATATATATTATAGCTACTTGGCATTTCATTGTATATATAAACAACAATTTGCCTGTTCTCCTATTAATGAACATTTATGTCACAGCCCTGGTTTTCTCTCAGGTTACCATAAGGATGACTTTGGTGAGGGATTTGATTATAGGATAGAGACCCCTTCTTTTATTCCATCTCAAGACTTGGCACATTTAAAAATATAGCTGTATTTCATCTTGCCAAAATACAATTATCTTACACTAACCTATTCAGAACAAAAATAGCAGAGATAAAAATAGCTTCTAAGTAGCCAAATAGATGACAGCCAGCCATGAATTCCAGATGGAATCAGCCGTCCTATGTGCAATGTCACTCTGGCTTTGTCTTAAATTGCATACTCTTCACTTGTAAGAGAAATCTTTATTAGCATCCCATTTAACCTCATTTTCCTTCAAATTCAAACTAGATTGGTATCCTAGTTACTATTTCCACAGCAAATGAGAAGAGGAAGGAAGCTGCTCAAGGAAGTCACACTGGCAAAACCAAAATAAAAAAGTGACCGCAGACACAAACAGTGGAGACAAAAGACAAAAACAAAAAAATTTTTAAAAACCCTTTTTTTAAAGTGGCATAAACATACAAAAGAAGGTTAATGTTCTATCTACTGTACAGAAACATAAAAGAACTGAGGTTCACAACCAGAAAAAAAACATACTAAAATTGCTTTCAGAGTACTCTTTAAAAGGTAAGGAAATGAATAATTTATTTTAGGCTATTATATCTTTTCATGCGATATTGACTCAGTATGATTATCCTTGTGTAATATATTTTAGAGTGATTTCCCAATAGATAGATTTAAGAAGATGAACAAAAGTTGATTCTGAAAACTCCAGGGAACTTCACTTTCCAGACAATTTTCCATGGAATTTTAGACAAGGAATTTCCTCTAGCAAGACAGATGGGGAGCCATAGGGAATGGCTTCTCAGCCGTTCTTCTCCAGGGACAGGCGTCTACATGCCTCCACCTTGGCTGAGGTGAGCAGGGCATCAGTGAGGCAGTGCACTTTTGCAACCACTATCAGTCCTTGCAGAGTGATGATTTCAACTGAGGAGGCAAAGACTGCGACTTTCATTTGCATTCCTAGAAATGTTAGCATGTTAGAGGTGAGCTAGGAAGAAAGAGGTAAAAAACAAAACTTTTCCAGGCAGGGAGACAGGATTGGAACTTTTTCTACAAAAGCTGCATAAGCAGCAGATTTGCCTTACTTATTTATATTTTTTTGCAGTACTGGGGATAAACTCAGGGGCTTCTCACTGAGCTTTATCCCCAGCCTTTTTTTTTTTTTTTTTGATTTTTTTTTTGAGACAGGCTCTTTCTAAATCACCAAGTTGTTCAGGCTAGACTTGAATTTGAGATCCTCTAACCTCAACCTCCCAGAGTTCTGGGATTCCAGTCATGTGCCCCCACACCTGGCAACATTTATTTTGCTTTTAGTAAATAGTAGTATGTCAGCAGTGGTAATAGTTAACTGCATACTAGTGTATGTGAATGTGTGTGTACACATGAACTTGAGATTAGCTAATTGAAGTGAGCAGGGGATTTTTTTACAATTTTTTTCTCAGAGTCTTATAGTCCTATTCACCAGTTTTAAATTTATCTAGTTATCAATTTTAAATATATCTACTGTTATCAATGCCACAGTTCCACTGTGCCCATTCGTTATCATTTCTTCTTGTGTCCTTCCTCTTTTTTGGTCATAAGTGCTGTGGTAGATACAATAGTAGCCCCTAAAATATGTCCATGTTCTAATCCCCAGAACCCGTAATCAAGGGGAATTATGGTTGCAGATGGAATTAAGGTTGTTTATCAGCTGACATTACAATGCAGTGGTTACCCTAGGACTTTAAATGGGTACAGAAGAGTTTGAAACAGAAATAGCATTGTGACAAGGAATGGCCACTGGGATGCAAGGGTTCCAGGTTGAGGGAAGACACAACCTCTAGAAGCTGGAAAAGGCAAGAAGATGGTTTCTCTCATGCAGCTCTGCCAACACCTTAAGGGAACCCATCTGGATGAGACCCATTGTAAACTCTTAACTTACAGAGCTGCAAAACAATACATTTGGGTGTGTTTAAATCTCTCTCCCACATGTTAGTGATACAAAATACTGTGGCTTGTTTTGGCAATATTAACCCTCCTATCCCTTTCCTCTTCTCTCTCCCTAATCCCACTCCCTTCCCAAAAGTCTATCTTCTAATTTCTGGTCATTATATTTTGTATTTATTTGATTTTTCATATAAGAAAAACAGTCCAATATTTAACTTTCTGAGCCTGGTTCATTTCCCTTAAGATGGTGGTCTCCAGTTCTATCTATTTTCCTGCAAAAGACATGATTTCATTCATTCCTCTTTATGGCCAAACAGTATTCCATTGTGCATATATACCACATTATCTATTCATTTGTTGATAGGGAACTAGGCTGTTTCCTCCATGTAGCTATTGTGAACTGCACCACTATAAACATGGGTGTGCATGTGTGGCTATTGTATACAGTCTTTAATTCTTTCAGCAGTATACCTAGGAGAGGTAGAGCTGAGAAGGAGGATCAAATGGTATTTCTATTTTTTTGAGAGATCAGTGTACTGGTTTCCATAGTGGTTGTACTTGCTTACATTTCCACCAACAATGTAGGAGAATACCTTTCTCCTGCTTCTATGACAGGATTTTTTTTTTTTTAAATCTCAAAGTAATTTGGATTTACATTTCCCTAATTGCTAAAGATGTTGAATGTTTTTTCATATACTTATTGGTCACTTATACTTTTTTGAGTAGTGTCTATTCAGTTTATTCGGCCACTTTTTGATGGGGTGATTTGCTTTTTGGAGACTTTTTTGAATTCTTTACATACTCTATAGAGATTAATCCTCTGTCAAAAAAGTAGTTAGAAAATATTTTCTTCTGTTTTTATAGATTGTCTCTTCACTCTGCTAATTGTTTTCTTTGCTTTACAGAAGCTTTTTAATTCAATGTAGTCCCATTTGTTGATTCTCATATTATTTCCTGTGCTATTGGAGTCCTATTCAGGAAGTTTTTGCCTGTGCCCATGGCTTCAGCTGTTTCCCCTGCGTTATCTAACAGCAACTTGAAAGCTTCTGGATTTACATTTAGGTCTTTTTATCCATTTCAGTTTGATTTTAGTACAGGGTGAGAGAATGGGATCTAGTTACAGTCTTCTACATCTGAATATCCATTTCCTACCATCATTTGTTAAAGATCTTTTCCCCAGGGTATTTTTGGCCCCTTAGTCAAAACATCAGATGGCTGAAGGTGCATGGGTTTGTTTCTATGTCTTTGTGCTATTCAACTGGTTTCCTTGCCTGTTTTTGCATCAGCACCATGTAATTTTCATTACTATGCCTTCGTAGTATCACTAGACATCCAGTACAGTATTCTGATGACTCCAGCATTGCTCCTTTTGCTCAGGATTGCTTTGGCTAGTCTGGGGCTTTTCTGATTCTATATGAATTTTAGGATTGTTTTTTCTAGTTGTGTGAAGAATATTGTTGACAATTTTGGTACGGATTTTATTGAATCTGTACCTTGCTTTTGATAATATGGCCATTTTCACAATATTAGTTCTAACCCATGAACAAGGGGGGTTTCCATTTTCTAATATCTTCTTCAATTTCTTTCTTAGTATACTGTAATTTTCATTGTAGGGATCTTCCACCTCCTAGATTAGGTTGGTTTCTAGGTACTTACCTTTTTGAAGCTATTGTGAATGGATTATTTTTTATTTCTTTCCCAGTGAGTTCATTATTAATGTACAACAATGCTACTGATTTTTGTGCCTTGATTTTGTATTCTGTAAGTTCTTGTTGTTTAAGCCATTAATTCTATGGTAATTTATTAACAGCAGCAATAAGAAACTAATATACATGAGTATAAGTTGCATTTTAGGGAGTGATTTTACTATACAGTTAACATTTTGCATAGGGAGAAGTTACAAAAGTAATGTAAATATTGTAACAGTGTCTTACAAGTCACTGATATTTCAGAGAATGAACTAAACTAGGATTTTATTTCTGTTATGCAGACATTTATATATTGGCATGCTGAGTTGCCTGGATGACTGCTGACTTTTCTAGAATAAATGTCTAGAAAAGTCATTTATTGAATGACTTTTCTGTGATGAATGAGATACAAAGATGAACAAGATACAGTTATTTAGTATGGCCATACAACTGAACTCTTTATCTTGCTTTAAAGAGTGAAAAAATATAGCAAAAACAGGCTACCAAAGGACTTTCAACAAGTTAAACATTTTTAAATTTCATATATATTGTACCATGTTTTGATTACAGTATAATATGAATGATAAATTAACAACAAAAGAAAGGCACTCAAAATTTTTACATTTAGAAGTGAAACATAGTGCATCCCTAAATAATTTCCTGAATAAAAAGAGAATCAAAATAAAATTGTGAAATGTTCAGAATAAACCCCAGTGAGAATAGTATGTATCAAATCCCTAGAAAGTATCTAATGTGGCATCCAGAGGGAAATTTATAGTTTGATTTCCCACCACCCCGTGGTGCTGGAGATTGAACCCAGGAAATAATTATGAAGCACTCTATTACTGAAGCACTCTATTACAGAACTATGCTCCCAGTTCTCGATGGTTTTGATCTTTTGTTAACAAGAGAGACTAAGAATAAAGAGAAAACGAAAAATAAACCCCAACTTTTAACAGATTAAAGATAAAAACAAAATTAATGAAGCAAAACAATTATTTCTGACACACAGTCTTGCTATGTAGTTCAGGCTAGCCTTAAACTCACTATGAGGCCAGGCTGGCCTTGAACTTGTAGTGGTTCTCCTGCCTCAGCCTCCTGAGTACTGGGATTATAGGCATGTGCACCACGCCCAGTGCAGAACAATTTTCATAGAAGTGATTAATAAAACCAAAAATTTCTTCCTTAAAAAAGATGAAAAATTCAACAACCTTTATAATAACATATGGTACATGGGCAGTATACGGTAGCACAGGCAGTCATGGTAGTAGAGAAACACATGTGTAGTGTCCTATGTCAAACACATTTACTACCCACCAGATATGGGTGTTTTTTCTTATATTTCCTGCCACTCTTGCCTATGAATTTGATGGTGGCCACTGAACTATAAGCAGTATGATGTACCGTTTCTAAACAAAAGCATTAGATAGCCCCTGCATGATCTGTTAGCGCCTTTCTTCCTCTGCAGCTGTGATCCTGTGAGCCATGTGCTGACACAGTGGGATTGCTGGAAGGAAGCAGCCTGGATTACTGACTCCCCAAAGGGAGAGCGGATGGTGGGGAGTTGCTCAAGTGACACAACACTCTGTGTGAGCAAGAAACTAAACTTTGTTGAGCCATTGGCTCATATTTTAATGTAGTGTCACCTGTCTTATTCTGAATAATTCGTTTTACAAAATGTATTTTTTGAGAGTAATTCTCAATTGTTAGATAAATGTGATTTACCAATTTATCATGAAAGTTAAAATGCAGGAGGAGAGTGGAAGAGTTCTTCAAAAGAAAGAAATACAGTGAGTCCTTCAAAATTTGTTATTTTTCCTATTTGTTGCCTGAGTCCTAATCACTTACCAAGACCTATTAGCTCAGGTTATGCACATCTATAAATAATGCATATTCCTCAAAGTCTGGGGTGTTAGGGTTTCCAGGCACCTTCTTTTTTGTTTTCTGTTTAGAGCATTACTATTAATTTGCTAATTTACTGTTACTTTAGAAAGAAAGACTAAGCATCAACTTTTTAAATTTCTGGCTTCAAAAGAATATTTTAATAGACTTGTCACATTCAACTCAGTACATCATAGTTCCACCAAAATGAGAAAATGAAAATTAAACAGAACCAGCATTTCTCTGCATTAAATTACTTGACTTGATTTTGATACCAATCTCATGTTCAGATTGCCACAGAGCAAAGCACTTCTCAACATTTATTGACATGCTAGTTTTGCAATCATCCTACAGGAATGTTTTAAAATTTTAGCTCTATTTCTGAAATGTGCAGAATATTGAAGCATCCATTGGTTAAGTATGATATTACTTATCTAAAGTCATATCCTAACACCACCCTACTAGCCAGGCAACACTGGGTATTATTTAATCTCTTTAAGGCTCAGTCTTCCCTTCCCTTCCCTTCCCTTCCCTTCCCTTCCCTTCCCTTCCCTTCCCTTCCCTTCCCTTCTCTTCTTTTCTCTTGCCCTCCCCTCCTCTCCTTCCATCCCCCCCCATTTTCTCTTTCTCTTCTTCTTTGGCATTGGGGATTGATCCTGAAAGGGAAAAACTGTGCAAGGGAAATTATTCTTTTTAAAGCTTTGCTCTTTTGTAACTGACTAGCTTGGTAACTGCTTCATGGCTGTGTAGTTACTTTCTTGACTTCTGTAACCACGAGAGCATAACTGAACGTACAAAATGCCTGATTGTACTATTGTACCAAGCTTCATGAACTGATGATCATTAATCTACCCTTGTAACCTATGATCTCACCCTGCTAGCTAATCAGAAGAACTATAAGGCTATTCTGCCTCACCTTTTGACCTCCTTTGTACCACCCTCTTGTGCATCATATAAAAGCCCTAGATGACCAGAGACCGGGGCCAATATTTTGGGAATGATCCCAATCAGTGCCGATCAATGTAAATAAATCTGCTTCCAAATTCTGGGTGCTGTTTTGGTATTTCTGCTTGCCTTTGCAATCCCAGGGCTTTTGCACTGAGCTACAGTCCCAGCTCTTTTTATTTTTTATTTTGAGATAGGGGTCTCACTATTTTCTTAAGTTGACCTCAAACTTGCAATCCTCATGCCTCAGCCTCCCAAGAGTGCAGAGGTTACAGTCATGTTTCTCAGTTTCATCTTTGATAAAATTGGACTGAGGAAAGTTACAATCTCAAGAGGTTGTGGGTAGATTCTAAGTGATATTCTATGTAAATTTCTCAGTAAAAATGATTGTGGCAGTTGGGAGTAATATCCAAAATTGAAGAGAGTTTGAGAGTAGTCTGAGCTGGCTGTGATGAGCAACGTACCCTTTTTTATCTTTAGACCTTTTGTGTATGAATGGGAATAATTATAGTTGTCTAGTGGACTTTTCAGAAAGATTAAACCAAATACAATTTTATAAGTAGTGTGCAGGGCAGAAGTGATATATGAACATAATAGGTACTTTTGTAAAAACTAAAATTTGGGAAACAACCATTTAATTTACTGGTATCCAAAATAATATTGTCCGTTAACATGCCCTTTCACATCTTCACGTGACTTTACACATGGGTATTATTATTTTTTAAACTAGAGATCAACTTCTCAAAGAAGTCTAATGTATTATCTATTATTTTTGGCTTTTCTTTTTCTAATGTCTAGATTTCCTGAGCCTTCATATCTAGGAATTTGCAAATCTTCTTGTTGGTCTAGAGATTTTACCTGCCTGTATTAAGTTGTCTCAGAGCTCACATTTGCACTTTTCTTCATTTTACCTCTTTCCTCCTCTGCTCACATCTTCCTTCTTTCTTTATAATTAGGTCACCTCCAAACCGTCTTCCAGGAAGAGCTATGCATGAAGGACTAGCGCTGTTCTGAGGAACAGCAGCCCTGAGAGTGTCACGTCGAAGCTAACACTGACATTTTCTTGGCTTGCCTGTGCCCACTGAAGTAAAAATCTGTCCTGCAATGCAGTGCTGCCATGGCGCCAGTTACTGCTTTTGCTTTCATTTCTGCCTGGCCTTATTCTCCAAGTGTAATGCTTACTCATCTAAGGTTGCAATCATTTGATCATTTTTAATCCATACTTTTTTTTGTCCTTTTGAGACAGGGTTTCACATTGCAGTTCAGGCTGGCTTTGAACTCACTTTGTAGCTCAGGCTTGCCTCAAACTCGCAGCAATCCTTCTGCCTCAGCCTCTAAAGTGCTGGGAATCCATACTTCCTTAAATACTACTGTAAACTGGTAGTTTAGGTTTTCTTCTGTTTAATAATATGAAGTCCTTTAACAAAAAGCCAAACAAAATCTGATTTACTATGAAAAAATCTTTTGATAATGTAAAATGGTATTAGGCTTTTGTCAAGTCCTGATCATACAGGGAAACTGTTCCAAGGAAAGCAAATAATTTCTTTCTGGGATTCTGAGACTATACTCACTTGTTTGTTTGATATAAATCTGCAGGTGAAATTGGATTGTCTAGGTTGTCTCCAGTAGAGAGATTCTCAGTTTTTAAGAATGTTAAGCATATGGACTCTTTTAGGATTTGAGTATATTGTTAATATACTTGTAGAGAAGAAAAAGCACCAATGCATATTAAGAGCTATTCATGCAGCTCATGATCTCTTCTTAGAAGAGAAAAGGGATGGTGTGAGGTTTGGGGAGGTTAGGGATGGAGTCACTTCTTCGGGTACATTTCATGAGGCTTTTGGAAGACCAAGGTGGGAGAAAGCAGTTACCATGAACTCACAACTGGGAGAGATTAATGGTCAGTCTCCTTGGATCTGCTGGAGAGTAGGGAGGATGGCTTTGCATATCTCTTTCAAGAGGACAAGATGGTGTAATTTTAAACAGGACTTGCTCTGGAGGCAAACAGTGGGCTTCATGAGTCTACTCTATTGCTTGCTAGTTGCATAAACCTGCATAAACAGCTCCACTAAACTTGGTTTCTTCTTCTGTTAAGTGGGGGCAGTTAATGATACCTTTCAGGGTTGTGAGAATTGAGGGGGAGAATGCATAAATGGCATTTGGCACAGTGCCAGGCACATGGTACTCTTAGTAAATGTTTACTACTACTGTGCTTGTTTTACTGTTACTATTACTTTATAGGTACTATTAAATTTTATAATATAATAATTTACTTCAGTTGAGGAGAGTATTTTATCCCCTCTTCCAATTACTCATGTGATTTTTGACTCCAGCCTCTGGCTTTAAGGAGGATAGGGCTTTTCTTTTTCTCATCCAACTATTTATGTTTGCTGGAAAATAATGAAAATAAACTTCCTGTTCTCTTCTTCCTCACTCTTTTTCTTATCCATTTAAATACAATTAGCCAGATGAATACTAGAGGAAAGTAGTCATTTGCTCTTGCCATTTGAAATGTGGATATAGACATAACGGATCCCTGTTGGGTGAGATTAGTATTCTAGAATTCTCAGGGTCCTGACCGCTTGTGTTTGGAGGGCTTGGTGCTCCCAATATTCCTAAGAGCATAACATTTTTTGTTATAAAGGTGCAGAAACATGGGTCTGTGAAACCCATGTTTATTCTTTAGAATATTTCCACTGATGAATTAATTTTATGAGTTTTATTATATTAAACAATGAGTACTTAACATAAAAAAATCACAAAAATTAAGTATTGCATTTTTAATATTTATTGTTTATAAAAAAGCATCAAAATTTTCAACATCAACTGGGTTTTGGTGTACAAACTTTAACAAAGAAGAACAGAAATAAATTCCTATATGAACTACAATGAAAATACCAATAGCACTCTACCAAAAATCATAATTTTTACTTCAATTATCTCACCTAAGGCATCTTCAAACATGACAACAGCATGTTCCATATGCATTTCTGTGGTCAGGGTTTGCAAGGGAAACAATACAGGACACATAATTTATAGAATTAATTTATAATAGTAACTCAAAGAGTCATATACAAAGAGAGTGCGGGAAATCTGTCCACCCACTAAAGATCCAAAGAATCCAGCTGAAGGCCTCGATCCCACAACAATGTCCTACATGAGTCCAGCTGAAGACCTAGAGTCCATAACAATGCCTCCCATGAGTCTAACTGGAGACCAAGAACCCATGACAATGTCTCATGCAGGCCTGTTTCATAGATCTGTGCTGGGAAGGCCCAAAGGTTAGTGGTGGGAGCTAGAAAGTCTGTGCCAGCAGGGTAAAGGATCTGTGCCAGCAGGCTGGGGGATCTGCACTGGAGCCAGGAAATGATGCTCAAAGTAAGGACCAGAGCTCCCCTGAAAAGTACCACAGCCATCTTCGGTGACAACAAAGTCCTGAGCTCCTCTGACAGTGAGAACAGCCAAGTCCATAGCAGGTAAGCCAGCATGACAAGCTTCTCCAGGACACTGAACAGTACACCATCTTCCCCTCTGGAGCCAGGAAGTGATGCTCTAAGTAGGGACCAGAGCTCCCCCAAAGTGAACTGTAACCATTCTCAACAACAACAAGGTTCCAAGCTCCTTCAACAGTGAGAAGAACCACATTCATAAAAGGAAAGCAAGCATGACAAGCTCCTCCAGGAGGACCAACAGCACCCAGAAGAGCCAACAGCTCCCTAACAGCTCCGTAACCACGCTTCTTCTTCTCCATTGCTCCTTTTACTTTGTTGGCAACAATCCTCAGGTAGGGCTCCCACAACCAGCACCATGCTGGTTCAGTTCATCTGGGTGTTACAAGTTGACAACCAGTTGTCAATCCACCATACACTGTATCACTTACACTGACAGCATATGTGTTTGCTTTCCTGGCCTTTTTGTAGGTATACTTGACCCCTTGCTGGTCTTGCTGTTTTGTCAGGAGGTTCTTACTATATTATGCAATGTATAGATAATAGGAACATAAAATAAATAACATAAAGTATTAAATTCTTAATAGTATTGTGCACTTAGAATAAACACCAACATTTTCACATCAGTTGTGCACTTGCTTATAAAACCTAAGATATAATCTCAGAGATAAAAACCTATATGAGCTACAATGTAAACACAAACAAAAGTCTACTACAAAGGTAATCTTTGTTTCAACTGTCACACCCATGGCAGTCTTCACACATGACAACTGCATGTTCCATACACATGTCTTGCTTACACTGACAGCACATGTGTTTAGCTTTCCTTTCCTATGTGGCAGGCCATTTTTGTCATCTTTCTTCTCTTTCTGTTTTTTCAGGGGTTTCCTACTATGTTGCACAACATGCACTTAGCAGGGAAATAAGATATCAATAAAATAAAATAAAATACCAAATGTGTAATGAATGTTTAGAATAGACATCAGTATTTTCACATCCATTGTTTACTTGTTTACAGAACCTGAGATAAAATCAGAAATAAAAACCTTTCTGAACTACAGTGAAAATACAAATAGAACTCTACAACAAAAATAATCTTTGCTTCAATTGTCACACTCAAGGCAGTCTTCACACATGAAAATTACATATTCCATATACAAGTATTGCTTACACTGATAGCATGTATATTTTGCTTTCCTGTCCTTTCTTAGGGCACAGTTGACATCTTTTTGGTTTTCCTGTTGTCATAGTAGTTCTTTGCAATGCCATGTCTGGCTGGTCACCTGTGTGAGCCACAATTTTTTGCATAGTTCCCTGGGGAGAAACATTTTTTTTTCTTTGCTGTAAATGATCTCTTATGAGCTCCATTTCTAATCCTCTAAGAAAATTTCTGTGTGTTTTTTTGTACTTGTTATTTTCTTCGTAAACTATCAAACTATTTATGCCACACATGTTTAGGATTGAATAAAGTACAACCATTTGAGTGACATCTTTGTTGCTGCATAACTCATCAACAACATCTCCTCCACCTTTGGTTTTGTTTTAGAAAGTTTCCATCTCAGGCTCCTGTTTTGTCAAGGCTTCCTTATCAATATTTCCATCATGATGCAATGTTGACATCAGCAATACTTGTTTGCTTTTCTTTGTCATATATGACAGCAATGTAAATATTTCTGAAATCCAAAGATTGTACTATACAATTCTCTGTTTTGAAATTGCAACATTTCATTTGAAATTTCTGCTTTGCTCCTATGTACAGTTCCTGTACTAGTCAACTTGCTCTCTGTTAGCAAATGTAACATCATTTGGAAACTGGTAAACCAATTGTTGAACATCACATTCCAATTCCAGTTCCAATATCACATGGCCACACTGCCAACATTCCAATTAGTTTGGGAAATGGGTACAACAAATCTGTTTACAACATCATTGGGTTCATTACCATATGAATAAGGACCTAATAGCTGAGTTCCAGGATAAATGTCTAATTTGCAAGCATAATAAATCTTCACATCTACAAGGGTATAAATTTTTTATGCCATATTTTGACCCATCATTTTTTCATGAGTCTTTTACATTCCTATGATTACCATGAGAAATCCCTGCTAAGTACAGTGGACACATGAATTATTTCAGTTTAGCTGATGAGATGTCATCATAAATACACTCTTGAAAACAGGTATTGGTGATACAGAATGTTTTACTTGTATTTCAACTCTTGTGTATTTCATGCATCTTGTAGCATTTCATCTGTTACAGTTTCCAACACTGAATGGAAGTACTGGCATTCTGTCTAATACCTTTCACTCCTGACCAGAACCTCACTGTATTTTTGGATGTAGTTCTAACATTGGATAGTTCCATTTGGTTGTGTGGCCATTTTGCAACATTTTCACTAGTCCAATATGTACTCACATTGCTGTTTTCTTTGTCATCTGAATCAAGGAAGTCTGCCTTGTCTGTGTCTGTAACAGTCAATTCTTGTTCCACTTCACTGTCACAGGAACTTTGGCTCACATGGCCAACATCCAAATCATCCTCATCATCATCCACCCACACCACTCTTCTATTATGAAAATATATATTTTATCATAATGGATCACCTTCATCATCCATGCATGAGTAATCTGATGATTTACTTTTGAACTCCTCCAAAACTTGAAAATCTGGTTTTTCACATGCCATCGTACTGAACTGGGCTACCTCTACTGAAAAAATCAGAAAGCTTTTAAAAAAACAAATTCTACAGTGGTGTGAGTGTATTATAACCTCTGTGATGCTCAGGTAAACATATGCCAAACCTGTTAGAGCATCATGTCAGTGAAAGTCCTGGTTTGACAGTTTTGTACAGTGCACACACCTTGCTTTTCATTGTACCAAGTGAGTAAACACAAACACTCGTTCCTGTGTCCCTTAGGCAAAGGTACTGAGATGCAAGGCCAGCTACTATTATGCTTCAGTAAAAATTTATAGTAAAAAAGTAAGGGATGTGTTTGTGGAACCCAGTGTTATGCCCAGTGGTGATTTTTGTCGTGAAGTCTGAGGTGTTTGATGGGATTGTTATTGGGTCTGGTGACTGGAGACTCCATAGGCAAGTATGAGGCTTTCAGATAGGTCTTCCAGTTTGGTTAATCAGGCTGCTAGAATGTGAGAGGAGAACTGTATCTCTCTGGCCTTTGTCAGCTGTGTGCAAACTAAGAGAAGTGAGTGTAAGCCTCTGGTTGAAACCAAGAAGTAGAAAGGAAACAGAAGCTCGTCAACAGACAGGGACAAGGCCAGTACCAGAGCTGCAGGACTGGAATCAGAACGTGTGTGTGAACACTTAATGGCTCAAATGGTCTGTTACTGCTTCTGCTCTTCAATCCGTGTTTGTGCATATACCTTTTACTTACTGAGTGCTCCTGCATACACCAACCGGTAGGATCCTCATAGTAATCCCAGTTGTCAGGAAGGTCAGGGGATGTCTCACCCTAATTCATAGAGAAGAAAGTAGAAATATTCCTCAGAAAGTTTTCCTAGGTGGTGATGATCCAGGAACTGAGACTCATTTCCTGACTCCTTCCTCCAAAGTCAGAGTGATTTTGGCTGAGCTGAACTTATTCCCTAAGTAAAACAGTGGCATAGCTGAAGGTATAGTGAGACAATTGCCAGTTGATGGATTATTTCTTTTTTTTTTTTTTTCTTTTTGCTCACCAGGGCCTATGTTTTAATCGAGAAAAAGACTGAGTCTGGATTATTTCAACTATTCCATCATCTTTAATCAATCATTCCTTTGATTTAGCTGGTATCTCTCCAGGCCTCTTACGAATGCAAATAATCCCTACGAGCATTAATGGTGAATCAGTTTGCCATATTAACTTCCCTCTCCACGGCCAGATGAGATTGAAGCAATCCGGGATGGAAGATGTGGAGAGAGAACCTTGGAATTGAATGTACTTCTAAGAAGTATAAGCTGTAAGGGGTGTACTTGTTTTCTACTGGTGTGTCAAAAATAACCAAAACTTGGGCAGCTTTAAAAACGTATACATATATGATTTCATAATTTCTATGGGTCAGGAGTCTGGGCATGATTTAGGTGGATTCTTGGCTCAGGGCCTGACAACATTGCAGTCAAAATGCTGGCTCCATTGCATTCCTTTGTGGAACTTCGATTTTCTTCCAGGCATGTGGTTATTAACAGAATTCATCTCCTTGTGGTTATAGGACTCAGTCACTCAGCAGCTAGAGGTACTTGCAGTTCCCTGACACAGGGCTCTTGCCCTAGGCAATTCAGAGCAAAGAAACTTGCTTCTAGGCCAGCTGGTTCTCTCTCCCCAGTCTCTAACGTGGTATGTTGTCTAGTGTAATGTAATTGTGCGAGTGGTGTTCCGACATTTTACTTGAAAATCTAAATCAGTAGGTAACACCAGGCACACATTCTCACTGGGAAATAGGAACTAAGTAGTAGTTGTACTCTGGTACAGGGAAGGATTCTTTAGCTTTGTGAAGTCCTTGCCTTCCATGGATGCTGAATATGCCCTGCTACCCAGAATGCTTCAATCAATTTCTTTGCCAATTTTTCTGTTGTGGGCATCTGAATTTGTGGCCCAGGATTAGATTTTTTGAAGAAATAGGAAATGTACAACTCTAAGATATGAAATAAGGAGACTCAGACTAAGAAAAGAGGGGAAGCTGAGGCAAATATGGCCCCATAGCCTCACATATATCTTGTTATAATACACAAGAAGGTGGGATTGAACAGATTTGGGGATTTTTCCTGGTTCTGTACTCAGATGCAGAGATATTTAATATTTCTGAACCTCAGTTCCTCATTTGGAATGCTTTTCCTCCCCCTAAGAGTTATTAATTCAAATGAGCTTGAGTTAGAGTTTAGGAATCTATAATTTTGTCAAATGCCCAAGGTGATTCTTAATGATCAGGCAAATTTGTATAACAAGGCCAGTTACAATTAGACATTAGCTAGCAGGCCTTGGCACAGAAAATAAGAGCCAGCTTTTGGGGGAAAGATATTAACAATTGGGGCTCAGCTAAGCAAGCAAGGATTCAGGGGGAATATTTCAGTTCCAGCAGGAATATTCTCAGAGACAGAGTATTTAGAAGTTCAGAGTCTGGGAAACTGAGTCAGAAACCCATACCATACAGACTGGGCCATCACAGCAGGCAGGAGACATGTGTATGTAGCACACTCGATCACCTCCCACCACCATCACCTCCTTCCCAGCCACCAGCTGGCTGGCTTCTGCAGTTCACAGACCCTGAATAGTCAGGGCTAGTCAGATCCTGAGCAGGTTGCAGCTGCATGCTGGTTCAATGCAGGGGCTGACAATTTGTGTACTATCTCTCAAAATAGTTGGTAAACTGCTGGTGGGGCCAGGCTAACTACCCAGGAGTCTGCAGGGGCTTGGTATTTGTTGGATAAGCGAGTCAGCAAGAAGTGAGCATTCACTATCACAGTGGGTGAGCACTTGCCTTGGCCTGGTGCTGCTTGTACTTGGGTTCCCTCTCTCATGCTCAGCTCGCTGGCAATGTGGAGAGAAGCTCTCCTATCTCCCAACATACTCTACTAAGTTGAGTACCATGTACAGAGAGATTTTAATTAACAAAGGCCCAATTATATAAACAAATCTTTTATTTCTGGCAAAAGTAAATCAAATGCTTACAATATCTTGGTTTAAAATGCAAACTATTTTTTTTTCTACTGAAAAATATTACCTTTTGGTTTCTCAACCTCAAATTCTGGAATAGTTTTCCAACCAAGTGTGTTGTAGTAATTCACAAATGTGGAAATACACATTTTGGCAAACTTGGATTTTAGTGTTACGTTATCCTGTTTGAAAATGCAGAAGACTCTTAAGTGGTCTAATAGATATGCTGATAGTTTTAATGCTTTGTGATAAAAGAGCATGGGATTTATCAAATTGTGGACTTTTATATTATATAGTCTGCTGTTTGTCAATTATGGCTCAAGAAATCTGTAAAAATATAATGACACAAGGCAAACAAGAGGGCACATGTTTTATGAAATCCTGCTTGGTGTAAGACTTTGCTTTCCCTGTAAGGACAGCTGCTAAAAGATATTTAGGCCAAATAACTCACACATTTTTGTCCTATTTCTTTGTGAGGCACAACATTGGTTTGTTTAATGACCCAAGTAAGCCTTAAAATATTTTATAGCTGGAAATCCTAATGAAAACTTAGCTAATACCCAAGTAACTTTTAAATTTACGGGGTCTTGGGGCACACAAAAGACAAATTTATGTTCTGGACCTTCTGTGAGTGCTTAGCATTTAGATAGCAGTGACAGGTGTAAGTGTGAGTGCTATGTGAGTTATTAGGAGTGAGAGCCTCTTGGTAGAAATGACAGGTTGCCCTGCTTGAGGAGAGAGGATTATGTAGAATATACTCAGTCACTGCGTTTGAACCTCCTTTTCCAGACAGGGTAATAGACAAAGGACAGAGGGATTGGGGAAATTGGAAGGGGGCAAGAAAGGCATTAAAAGTGAGGGAAACAGTACAACCAGTGCACAAAGGCGTTATATGTGGTGTGTTCATGGGACATTTCTCGAGTACCAAAGGCTGAAAAGTAGGGTGGACCTGGAAAGTGAAGGATCAGGACAGGCAGGCCTTGGGAATCAGCAGAAGGAAATAGTAAGTGTCATGGTTTATGTTGAGATGTCCCCTCTGCCAAAGCCTCATGGAGTCATAGGTGGGGTTTTCAGAGGTGGCTGAATCTGGAGTGTGTGATGCTGAGATCAAGAGCATGTGATTACTAAATTACTCCATTGATTGGTTTGGCATAGTTCTGGGCAGGATTAAGGGTGGTTGACCTTCCGTGTGAGTACTACCTAAATCCAATCATGTTGCTCTGTTGATTAAACTCTCCATGTAAGAATGCACAGTCTTGTGCTACAAGGTCTTGCATACCTAGCTGTCTTTTTCCTTTCCGGCCCCATGTCTAAGCACATGTGTCCTTACACACCACTTTCTTGACCAGTAATTCACCTCCTGGCTGCACAGCAGATCATTTGATGACCAGGTCCAGCCTCTGATGTCAGAACCTTGGGGGCTGAGGGCAGGCGGGGGAGTCTTTATGAAGAAAAAAAAAAAAAAATCTCCCTAGCTGATTTGAATGTAGAGCCAGGACTGAGAATTAAGACTCTACTCTCAAGAAGGACTGCTCTACTCCCTTCTCTGAACCTTTGCACATGACAGTCTTTCTGCTTGGAGTGCCTTTTCGCTCATCCTGTTTTACCTAGTTGTTTCCTATAGAGTCTTTGGATATTGTTTATCAGTATCTCTCCAGTGTCTGAAAGGGTGCATGTATAGGCTTTCAATAAATATTTATTGAATCATTGAATCAATCTGGGTTAAATGACTGAATAGCAATTCTTCGAGGATGCCAATGTCTCAATCCTCAGAACCTGTGAATATGTTGCCTAATACAGCATAGGGAAATTTGCAGATGTGTTCAAATTAAGGATCTAGAGCGGGGAAGAGTATCTTGGATTGATCAGGAGAGCCCAGAGTCATCACCAGGGAAGTGATAGCTCTGGAATGAAGATGTGAAGACAGAACTAAAAGTCAGAAAAGTAATGCTATACTGCTGGCCCTGAAGCTAGAGGAGGGTGTCATGAGCCAAAGAATGCAGCCAGTGTCCACAAACCAGAAACACAAGAGTCTCTAGAGTCTTTGAGGGAAACATGACTCTGCTAACATCCTTGCCTTCAGCCCAGTGAAATCTCTTTCTAAATTCTGACCTATAGAACTGTAATAAACTTTCAATAATAAACAAGAGTTGGTTTAAATAGCTAAGTTTGTGGTAATTTACTAAGTACCAAGAGGAAGCTAATACAGATGACATGTCTGAGCAGCTTTTCCTGACCACCTCCTCAAGAAGCAGGTTAAATATCTCTGCTGCTGAGTTCCATCCACTCGAGTTTTACTTTTCTATGCTTCTGTTTCCCATGCTTAAGATAAATACTTACCTCACTGGGTTCATATGAGGATTAAATGACTAAATGAGTTAATACATGCAAAGTTTTAAAAACAGTGCCTTTTATTTAGTAAGCATCCAATAAATGTTAGCTGTTATTATTGCTGGATCATAGCCTACTTATTTGTTGAGTGAAGAAAGTGAGTGGGAATAGAGATTAAGAGTCGGAGATGATTCACTGATGTCTCATTTTAATACTGCCTCCCTGCCTTTGGGCCTGATCATTGTAGAGAGGAATCTTACCAGTCCTTCCCTCTGGAACCTGTCTAGTGAGTGTCTCTCCCTCTTGGCCCCGCCCTCTGGGAGGGTCCCTTTCCCGGCCTCTATCCTACAGGGACTCGCGACTCCCAGCTCCATTGGTCTAGTCAGGCTTGTGAGCAGCTCAGCTCTAAGAAATCTGCCTCAGAGTTCTGAGACCCTCTGCCGCCTTGGGGAGGGAATTCAGATAATTTCAAAGAAAATATGGGCAGATGATTCAAAGATGAGTTGACGTTTTCGAGCCCGCTGACTCAGAGAAGGACTGTGAGAAGAAAGCCGGAGGGGATGGGTGGGGCGTGGCCTTGAGGCCTCCCTCCCTGGCTGTGCAACACTGGTAGTCGCCCCTTGACCCCAGCCCCAGCCCCAGTTTACCCTCCTACAAAGCAGGCCGGTACAGAACCTGCTTTACAACAGTGTTATGAAGATTAAAAATGACCCACAGGCCCTCCGCACAATGTCCCGCCCCTAGGCACGCTCTACATGTCTCTGGAATTAATTTGAGCAGCAATGGCAATAAAAGCGCATGACTTATAACAATGACTTTCCAACTTTTTGGTCTCTGAAATGTCTCTAGTCTTAAATATTCTTGAGGCCATCAAAGAGCTTTTGTTTATGTGTGTTATATCTAGAGAGATTTTACCATATTAGCAATTAAAACTAAAATATTAAAAGTAAAGAGAATGATAAACTTACTCTTCGTTAACATATCTTTTTTTTTTTTTTTGGAACCGGGAATCGAATTCAGGACCTCACCCTTGCCAGGCAGGCACTGTGCCTCTGAGCTATATCCCCAGCGCAATGTATCACGTTTTAAAAATATAAAATAGTTACTTTTCCTAAAACAAGAATCATTCAAGTGACCTGCTTTACAGTTTTGCAAATCTCCTTAATGTCTGGCTTAATAGAAGATAGAAGCTGGGAGACAGCAGACCTCACTGCAGGATGGTTATGTAAATCTTTGCATTCAGTCTGTCCTGATGCCAGATCATAGGTCAGGTAGGCTGTGGAGAGCTCCAGAGAGTGAGAGTGAAAAAGCAAGTAACAGCTCAGTACAGTAGTGCATACCTGTAATCCTAGTTCCTCAAGGGGGCTGAGGCAGGAGGATTGCAAGTTCGAGCTAGTCTGGATAATTTATCAAGACCATATCTTAAAATAAAAAATAAAAAAGATGTGGGAATGTAGCTCAGTGGTAGAGAACCTGGCTAGCATGCTGTCTTAGTCATGTCCCTTGTTGCTGAAACAGAATACCCAACATCCCCCCCTTTTTTTTTTTGTCTTTTTGAGACAGGATCTCACTATGCAGTTCAGGCTGGTTTTGAGCTTACTTTATAGCCAAGGCTGGTCTCGAGCTCACAATGATCCTCCTGCCTCAGCCTCCCCAGTGCTGGGATTACAGATGTGCGCCACCACACCAGGCCCCAACATCCACCCTTAGAGGAGAAGAGATTGATTTTGGCTCACAGATGTTAAAGGATTCAGTCCATAGTTGGTTGGCTCCAAGGCAGAGAGAGCATGGTGCAAGGGCTTGGGTGGAGTAGAGCTGCTCATCCTACAGCAGCCAGGAAGCAGTGAGTGAGGAAAGGAATCAGGTGGGAGATACACCCTTCCAGGTCAGCCCTCCTTCCACTGTGACTCACCTCTGCCCACCAGAGCCATCTCCTAACAGCACATTCAGCTATGAACTCATTAGTGGATTTGCCCACTGATGAGAGTAGCGCCCCTGTAATCCAATTCCTTCCAAAAACTCCACCTTGGAACACACGAGACTTTTGGGGGACATTCTGGTTCTAACTATAATCTGCAGAGGCTCTAGATTCAATCTCCATACCACACACACACACACACACACACACACACACACACCCACACACACCCACGTGTGGATGCAAACACTGTAACAATTTGGAATTATCATGGACCACAGTGACTGTTGAAGGGATTCTCATGGTTCCCAGGTCACATTTTGAAAATCACTTGTCTATGATACTTCTGAAAAAATTTTCAATTTGTATATAAAGATCATAATAAAGATGGACTTATATATCACCTCTATCATGGTAGTATACAGAAAAAATAAGAATCCAACAGTTCCATGTGTTTCTGAAAATGTGACATAGTAGGAGCATCCAACCTCTGCTAGTAGAAGTGTAAGATGATTGGATCATTTTATTAGATATTAACAAATTTCTCTTTAGAGAATTTGAGATAAAAATGCTCATATTCTACCACCCATCTCTTCTACCCCAGAAGAAAATGAAGAAATAAATTATGATATATTCATGTAATAGAATACTACAATTAAATACTACAATGAATAGTGACTGTAATAGAATACTGCAGTGGAAGTAATATATAGTCATATAGTAGTATGCTACAGTTAAAACTGAGTTACCTAAACTAGGCACGTTGGCAGGCGCCTATAGTCACAGCTCTTGGGGGAGCTGAGGCAGGAAGATTACTTGAGCCGAAGGCCTGGGTAACATAGTGAGATCCCATCTCAAGAAAGAAAAGTTTAGCTAGAGCCATGTGAACATGAATCAATCTTGACAGCAAGCAGGATAACAGAGCTTCAAGCCCAGGGTATGATTTACATAAGGTTTGAAAACATACAAAATAAAAGTATATGCCATTGAGTGGCATATACATATGCAATTCAAGTAAACAATCATGCACAGGAATAAATAACACCAAATTTAGGACAACAGTAACCCCTGATGTATGAGGACATGCTATGAAGTCAGGAAGTGTTTTTTACAGGCTTTCACCTGTGTCTTTAATATTTTATTTATTTATTTTTAAAATTTAAGTGAAACAACTAGCACTTTTTTAAAACATGAATTTTGTTTAAGCATTTTTTCTGGTAGAGAAAGTAGGGCAAGAAAACAAGGCCATGGGAATGAAAAATCAAAACTTTGCAAAGACCTCCAGCTCCTTTGCTCATGTTGGCTGTATGGATAGGGCTCAGTTATAAGCAACTGGGTTCAAAATATCCACTTGTAATTTTAATTGGATTTTCCCACAGAAACTGTTAAGTACATTACTGAGACAAGGCCTGTCTGCCCACCCCTTAGACACCTACTAACTTCACAGCCTGCTTAACTGTCTCAGCAGTTTGTTGAGTAGTAGCTCTTTGGGAAAGTTCCTTCTGACTTGAAGAGCCAGGGAAATGCCCTTTCCTGGTAGCCTGGGCTCGATACTCCACTGTGATCCTAAGTGCTGATATCAGCTTCATTGAGTTAGGAAACATCTAGCAGACTAGTAAAGCATACTCTGAGTATGTATGAGAGGGTCATATTAGTATGACTTGGGTACTATATACTGCCTGTTCTTCCCTGACACTGTTTCCCTCTGCTTCTCCCTGGGAACCATGAACTAAGCAGCTTTGCCCCATTGTGCCCTTCTGCCATGATTCTCCTGCATTGGAGTTATCTGACCATGGACTGAATCCCCCAAATCATGAGCTAAGTTAAATCTTTCCTCCTTTAAGTTGTGTTAGGTACTGTGTCCAGCAATGGGAAAGCTGGCTAACAACAACCTCAAATTTCCTTTCCAAACATGTGTTGGGAGAGGGTATTTTTCTATGGTTTGAATATGTCCCCAGAGTTGTGTGTTGGAAACTTAATCTCCAATGCAACCATGTTGAGAAGTGGGAATCTTTAAGAGATGATTAGGTCATGAGGAATGACTTTGTCTTCATAAGTGGATTAATGATGTTAGCATTATGAGCATTAGTTAGTTATTATGAGAGCAGATTTCTTATAGACTTCTGACTCTGTCCACTCGGTACTATCTGTCATGTTATAATGCAGCAAGAAGACTCTAGACATATACAACTCTTCAATTTTAGACTTCTTGGCCTCCAGAGTTGTGAGACAAATAAACTTCCATGCTTTATAAATTACTCCCCCTGGAGAAAGGAGCCCTTGTCTACTGTTGGTGGGAGTGTAGACTGGTGCAACCACTGTAGAAGTCAGTGTGGAGATTCCTCAAAAAACTAAGACTAGAGGTCCCATTTTACCCAGCTATTCCCTTTCTTGGTGTCTTCCCCAAAGAACGAAGACATCAAGCCACAGCAATATACGCACACTCATGCTTATGACAGCACAGTTTGTAATAGCTGAATCTTGGAAACAACCTAAATGTCCATCAACCAATGAATGGATAAAAAAGATGTGTTTTTTTGTTATATAATGAAGTATTGCCCAGCCATAAAGAAGGACAAATTTGAGACTTTTCTAGCTAAATGGGTGGACCTTGAGACAATGTTCTTAAGTGAAATAAATCAGACATACACATGTAAATATCACATTGTCTCTGATTTGAGAAACTGAAAGTGTAAATAAGAATCAAAATATATAATAGATATTGTGAAATAGAAAGAAATTGTTCAAAAGGAAAGAGGAATGGGGGAAGGAATGGAAAAGAAAAAAATGAGAAAAAAGGATAAAATAGAAACAAAGCTTTGTAAAGAAGGGAAGAGGGGTTGAAAAGAAAGGAGAGAAATGGGAAAAAAAGAGGAACTAATGTTTATCATGTAAGGTACAAATTCCCTATAAGGAATGTGATTATGTGTATCTAAACTGTACCAATAAAGTAAAACTACAATGAGGAAAAAAAGTTTTTACCAATAAAATGTTTGATGAGTGTGAAGAAAAAAAAGAATAATACAATACCCCACTCTAGGTATTGTGCTATCATAACACAAAACAGATGAAGGCAGAGACTGTCACACTTGTGAGGCAATTGAGGTCAGCTCGAGTAGAACCCCAGTGTGGCGAGCATAACGCTGGATTTGTGTTTCTGTGGGTAGGTGGTCTGGGGGTTTGGGGCCAGGCCATATGGGGACCAAACCCACAACCCCAAATCTGAGTTGGAACAACTTTTGATCTTCAGTCAGCTTTTCAAGCCATCTCTGACTGGTTTTCTGCCAAGACCCCTTCTATTTCTTACTCCATTATGTAACACTATTGTTAACTTGGTCTTTTTTTTTTGTTGTTGTTCCATTGCAGAAAAAGGCTCCTGTCCCAGAGTCTCTTGGAATCTGCCACACCACAGATGCTTGGCTTCCGGTGACTCGCATTTTCTTATAGGTGGGGCTATGGTGCTGATTTTGGGGAAAGAGGGGTTTGAAGATGTGCTTATATACATCTGACACATGGCACAGGCAGCAT
Organism: Chinchilla lanigera; assembly: GCF_000276665.1. Classification (NCBI taxonomy): domain Eukaryota; kingdom Metazoa; phylum Chordata; class Mammalia; order Rodentia; family Chinchillidae; genus Chinchilla; species Chinchilla lanigera. The sequence continues at coordinate 7,543,579 of NW_004955457.1, forward strand.
CCATTTTCCCTGTGAAATAGGGTGGGGCTTGTGGAGAGATGGAGGTCGAGGCTAAGACTCTCTCACCTCCACTTTCCCTGCCCAACTCAACAAGATTTTATTCTCCTTCCTCTTCCCCTCTCTTTGGTGTCTGGAGTAAGCACCGAGCAGGGACTAACAATAAAAAGCAAAAGTAAAAGTCAGACTTTCAAGAAGTCTGTGGGAGTACTAGTTTTGTGTTACTTTTGAAATTCATCAGAACATAGGTGCAGTTCGTTAAAAGTACATTTTAAATTATATTACAAGTTTGTAACAATAATTGTAACAAACAGAAAATAGTGCTTGTCATTTTAACCTAAGTGCTCTCATTTGGGGACAATTTTTTTCAGTCGTTATTACATTGCGTATAGTTGTAGATTATAGGAATATATTCTTTTTATTTTACTGTTCTCACTAATTATATCCACATTTCTCCTACCTAGTAGTTACACATTTGTTTGAGCTGGGTTCTTGTCAGGTTGCCCAGGCTGGCCTTGAACGCCTGCCTCAGGCTCTTGAGTCACTGATATTATAGATATGTACCACTATATCCAGATACTTTATTGTCTGGTTGTATCCTGTTGAATGGGTATTAGTGGAGTAGAGAAGGTGCTTTCTGAGTTTTAATTCTGTGAGAACATCACATCCTCAGAGGACTGACTCAGGAATGAAAGGTGACGGGAGATGTAGTGTATTTACAATAGAAACTAGACAGAGGAAAGGCTAACTAGAGGTTGGCTGTCATCATCTATAATCATATCTTCATTTTCACCTTTGTTCTTTTAAAAAGGCTCATCCACTTAATGAAAGTGCAGGCCTCTCCAGTGAGCCCTGCTATCTGTTTTTCTATTAGACAAAGGTACACTTGGTTGATAACTGGATCTCAGGCTGACTTAAAGGACCTCAGCATGTTCATTTCCCCTTTGAGGGAGCAGCTCTATGAACTTAACCTTCCTTCTTAATCATGGGAGTAGCTTTGAAGGGGGACAGTAGGCTGAGGATCAGAGAAAGATCCCTGGGATGAAGCCATTGGAGAAGTGCTGGGGCCATTTGTGAATGCTGCTTCAGACTTTTTGAGTACCACCTGTTTTTGTGAGCCAGTTTATTGCCACAAAAAGTCTAGGCACAGAAGATAGAGATAAATGGCATTTTGTTTTAAAGTTCCCCACTGTGTAAGACATCAATAAGGAAGACAACATATTGGGAATGAGTACATGGGAAGAACACTCAGTCTGGGAGGCCAGGTAGGAGCCAGACCACCCTGAGCTGATGTGCAAGATGAACTGGGAAGGGTATCTCCTAGGCATCAGGCAACTTTTTAGACAATAACATCGGAAAAGACATAGGATCCAAATAGTGAAGAGCACTGTGTATTGCAATAAGGTGGATCTCCAACCCCCAACTGCCTACTACAGGCAATGCAAGAATTTATAAAGTACTGAAGAAATAAAAGAAGTGGGTAATGAGAATTCCTTCTTTCTTCTTCCTTCACCTTTCCCTTTGTTTTCCTTTCTACTGCTGACAGATTACTTAGTTCTTCAGTAGCACAACAATAATAGCTTGGGAAGAGAGGAATGAGGAGAGAGGAGAAAAAAATTCCAAATAATGACAGTGGAGAGTTTGGGAGAATTTTCAAAGCCAGTGGTAGTGCAGTCATTTGTGTCTAAGAGATGCATGTAATTTGGGCATCTGAAAGCCAGAGACTGTCCTAGAAAATAAATTTTCGATGCCATGCAGCAATTCCTCAGCCCCAAACTTCATCTCTCAGTTATTTATGAATTTGTAGAACTTGACTAAATACCAGGCAAGGTTTTTGAGTTTGGTTCTTCATTTAGTAAGTTTGTTTTAGGGTACTTTTTCCTTTGACCAAATTAAAAGTGACATCTGTACAATAAAATGGTAAAGAGTATTGATGTTTTGGGGTAAATAAAGCAGTTTTTCTATGTTATGCTTAGGGTCCAAAATGTGTCCAGTTGGGAAGCTGATTGCTGATGGACTTTTGAGAGGTAACTGGATGATGAGGGCTCTGACCTCATCAGTGGTGTGATCCATTGATGTGATCACAGTTTGAAGGCAGTGGTGAGAGGTGACGAAACGGGAGGCGGTACCAAGTTGAAGGGAACGGATTCTGGCATCACGACTCTAGAGTGTATCTGGTCCTAGGGCCCATCCCCTGTGGTTCTCTCATTGTCTCCCTCTCCCTGTGCTTCCTGGCTGCCATGAGGTGAGCAGCTTGCCTCTGCCAAGCCCTCTTGCCATGATGTTTCTGTCTCACTGCAGCCCTAAAGCCGCAGGGTCAACCAACCATGGAGATGCATGGAGTTTGCATTTGTGAACCTGTGAGCCAGAATAGACCTTTTATCATTCTTTAAGTTGACTTTCTCAGGTATTTGTCACAGTGATTGGAAACTGACTAACACATTCTTAGAACTCTCAATCATAAACCAACTCTGCTGTCAATTACAAGGCAATTAAGAAAAGTGGGATGGTAATTTTTACTCGAGATGTATGAATATGACTGTAGATTTAACAGATGGTGTATTGTCACGTTAACTTTGTGAGGAAGTTCACTGAAGTTAAAAAAATACATAAAGTTCTAAAAAGTATGGGGCTCGACTTAAATTTTTTTTGTGTGTTGTATAAGGTTAACTAACCCTGTGTAAGTGGTGACCAGGATACCATTTAAACAGGTTAGAAAAATTCTTTGAGCAGTTATTTCGGTGTATTTTTTAGAAATTAAATGAAGAATGGCTTTTTTTAGGGGAATGGTTTCAATTTAAGAGTTAAAAAGATTTTTTAGGGGAATGGCTTCAATTTAAGAGTTAAAAAGATTTTTAACACTAAGAATAAACTACATAATGTTTCAAAGTCAAAACTATTTAGAAGATCCTAGATATCATGGTAGATTTTAGTTTTGGAACAAGAAATGATCATTAAAATAAACTAGAAAAGTCTAGTAAATTATCATTTAAAAACCATCTTGTTAGAGACACTTTAAGAGGAAAATAATAGGAGCAATGATTTCATCAAAATGAGGTGTAAAAAATAACCAGATGGGGACCTTGCAGAAAAAAATTGTAGCAAATCCTACTGTTTTGCTTCCAAATAACTTCCTAAAATAATCAAACCTGTAAACATTATATAATGGGCCATTAGCAATTATATAATGGGTTTATATATCTCCTTTAGCTCTTTCCCTTTTTCATACCTGTACCTGTGACCACGTACCCAGAATTAGAAGGCATTAGAAGGCACAATTTGTGCCTCACAAACTGGTGCGGTGGGAGGAAGGGCAGACCCAGGAAGCAGCCACAGTGATTAGGCTTGTGTTCAGCTGCCTGGACCAGTCTTTTCCATTTAGGCTTTAGCAGGGGAGGAGATGTTTTCTTCTATGATGTGAACTGGAACAGGGCAGCCCAGAGGAGGTTTCAGCGCCTGATGTGGTCATCCAGGACCTGGGCCCCCTCCTGCTTCTCTAGAGTTACATGGTCAAACAACCAGGTGTTGTGTTTATTACTATTCAGAGACAAAGAGTGGAAAAATAGGTAGCAAAAGTGAAAGGTAGGGGCCTGCAAAGATGGTACCCTTTAAACCTGGAAGCTCTGTCTTGTGATTTGTGCACCCACTGAATTAGCCAGCATTAATTCCATGGCTGCTTCTTACCATAAGGGAGCTGAGAGAGGAGGGGAGTTTTATTAACTAGGTACTTTGCCATTCCAAATGGAGTTGGTTTTTTTTTTGATAGGGAAGAAGAGCAAAATACTTTTACTTTTGATTTTAAAAATATTTACTTTACTCTGTTTGCCACTAAATGGAAGATAGTGTTAATCCATTTGTCTTATGACCTTTCACTTCCCATGGCATCAAATATAGGAATTGCACGTGGTATGCATTCAATAAATGTGGTCAGTTGGTGGGTGGGTTCATTTCCTAGTAATTATCAAGCAAACTACATGTCAATATGCTAGGACATTTACAAATGAAATATACATTCCTCCCTTGAGGGATTCGTAGTTGCAACTTTACATATGCTCATATATATGAAATAGTTACAGAAAAATATAACTGATGTAAACGATATATTTCTTCATTAGTTTTGCTTTCTATTTTTTTTTTTTTTGGTAAAATTAATTTTCCTGTTGATCTGGAGTTGGTTTCACGTGGGTTTTCATCAAATTATTTGGTTAAATGTGACCACTAATGCTGAAAAACGTAACGGGGCCATAAGGCATGTAAGTTTTCACTGCAATATGATTGTGCAGTGGTCATCCAGACTTTGTGCTTCTCATTTCTGCTCCACAGTACTTGTGTCATTGCTGTGGGCACCCAGCACAGGCACTGGGTGAGAGTGAGGCTACCTAAGACAGTGAGTTGCTGCCCGGGTTCCTCTTCCAGGTCTGTGTAAACAAGGGCACATGCCCTGGTCTTCAGGTCTGTGAGTTGGTGATGATTACACAAACTTTGGGGGCCGATGTGCAGACTGAGTGGGTTAATGTAGGAAAAGTGATTGAAAAGAGCTTGGCGCATAGAAAACACTCCACAGACATTAGCTACTACGACATCGTATTTTCCAGGGGCTTATCTAGAAGCAAAGCAGGGACAGTCCAGAAGTGCAGGCTTGCTTTCTACTACACATGTTATCAGGGGTCCTTTCACCATCCTTATCTTTTTGTTCTGCCCTGCTCCATTCTTTAAAAACATAGTTTGCCCATATCTGCTTTGATAACTTTCTCTGGTTCAAAAAAGAGCCCCTCAGGGGACCAAGGGAGCAGTTCATATGGTTTTGTAGCAGGGAGAAGGAGCCTAGAAGCCGAGCATTAGAAAATTTTGGGCTGAGCTCTTGAGGTGTCACTAACCCCAACAAAGCAATGGGGCCTGCCACAGGAGATGTTCATTTCAGCTGTCACAGGTCTCCTTTTGGACTCTCCCCAGGACTCTTGACTCTACCTGAAGTAGGCTGATATGGGTTTTATTAGGCTTTCATTACATCCTTGTATCTGTTTTTTTCTGTTGTAATCTATGTAAGAACCGGTACCACCTGCTTGGTCAATATTCTGTCCAGATCTCTCCTGAATGTCCAGCTCCCTGTCTCTCATGCATGGAATCCAAACAATGAGGTCAGGGGTTCAGAAGCTCAACTCAGCTTGCTAATTAACAAAGCAGGGAGACTACTTTATGTTGTTCCCCTTCTTAAATTTCTTCCTGAAGCAGAATTATAAATAAGATGCTTTGTGACCTATGGGTCTGGAAGGGAATAATCAGGCAAATGATTTTTGATTATTCTGTCTGTTATGAACATAAGATATTAATAATGAATGTCAAGGATTCAGCTTAAAGGCAATAAAGGCAAAGGCACCATGTATCTCTTATCTCATTTTTCAGTTCTTTTTCATAATTGTCTTCAGCTACAGTTGTAGCAGGATTTAAAAAGCGAGTAAAACCTTTGTGAAAGTAACTTGCTAATTTTTAACTTGAATAATTTCCTGATTAATGTAACCTCATTTTGTCTTACTTTGTGTGTTGGTTTGGGGTTTATTTTGCAAGGTGAAACAATATAATACAAGACATATATTTTATAAGATTACTTATAATAGTCACCCAAAGAATGATATACAAAAGAGTGCAGGAAATCTGTCCACACACTATAGACCAGAAATCCAGCTAAGGGCCTGCATGAGCCCAGCTGAAGACCTAGAGCCCATAACAATGCCTCACACAAGTCCAACTGGAGGCCCAGAGCCCATGACAACATCTCATGCAGGCCTGTTTTGTGGATCTGCACTTGGAAGGCCCAAAGTTCAGTGGTGGAACCTAGGAAGTCTGTGCCAGCGGGATGAAGGATCTGTGCTGGCAGGCTGAGGGATCTGCACTGGAGCCAGGAAGCAATGCACAAAGCACCAGAGCTCCCCTGAAAGGTACCATCCTCAGCAACAGTGAGGGCCTAAGATCCTCCAATGGGGAAGACAGCCGAATTCCCATCAGGAAAGCCAACGCAGCAAGCTTCTCCAGGAGGCTGGCAGTGCACCATCTTTCCCTCTGGAGCCAGGAAGTGATGCTCAAGGTGAGGACCAGAGCTCCCCCAAAGTGAACCAAAGGTATTCTCAGTGCCAATAAGGTCCGAGCTCTTTGAAGGATGAAAACAGCTCAGTTCATCAGGAAAGCCAGCATGTCAAGCTCCTCCAACAGAACCAACAGCTCCTTACAGCTTCCACCAGCTCCCAACAGCCTTTCTCAGCTCCCAGCAGCCTAACTTCTTCTCCAGTTCTGCCTCTTATGCTGCTGGCAACCATCTTCAGGTGGACCTCCCACACCCAGCACCATGCTTACTCAGTTCAGCTGGGGTTATCAGTTGACTACCAGTTGTCAATCCACTACACTTTGTTTGTAAACAAAAAGAAACAATAATCCACAGTAGTAAACAAATCTGAGAATGCTTTTAAAACACCTTTATTAACCTAATTAGAGACATTTTTCTGAGTAATAATGCAAGAAAAATAGTGAATTTTTGTCTACATATATTTTCTTTTGTTCTACTTTAATGAGAATACTTTAAAAATTCCTGTGTAAAGTTGATCTTCCTTTGTTAAAGATATTTATATTCCCTGGAGCTTCAACATCTCTTGTACAGAGGAGTTTTCTCTGAATTTCCAGGGAGTGATGTCGTGTCAGTATGTCTGATGTTGTGGATGTGGGCTTTATTTTATTCCAGCAAAGCATTTAGCTCATTTCCTCTCTTCTCAGGTGGGGAGAAATGTAAACAGTGACAAACCAAGCTCTTCACAACTCTTTCCCTGAGTTGTTTTCACCTTCCACAGAGTTCAAATATGTGCCATTTTATGAAGAAATTATCTCACTTGGCAGTAAGCAAGAGCTATTATGACAAGAACTACTAAAAATTTTGCAAAATACTGAATTTCCAGGTAGTTTAAATGTGCTAGATCCTCCTCCCATCAGCTAGAGGAGAGATCTTCATCTCTGTAACTCCAGAAAGTCCCTTATGCCACTTACGATACGTGAACTTGGAGCATTTTTCATTGAAGTAAGACTTCTTAACCCAGCACTACTAACTTTTTATGACAAGACTGTCATGGGCATTATTTAGTGTTATCCTTGTCCTCTACTGGCTAGATGCCAATAGCACACCTCCCTCAGTGAGGCAACAAAAAATGTGTCTATAGATGGCCAAATGTCCTTGGTAGCAATGCTGTCCTTAGCCAAGAGCTGTTGTTCACAGTCATCTTCAGTCCAGTGGTAGAATGACAGTTTCTCTACAAAAGCAAAATGACTAAAGGATGTTGCAAAGTAGAAACTCCACACTGCTGACATGGCAACTCCGACCATTTATACATGCCCAGTCCACAATAAAAGGGGACATCAGAGTTTAACTTCCCTCAGTGCATGGACCAGTCTGGGTAATTGATTCTGATCAGATGAATATGAGGAAAGAGAAGGCACAAGGCAGCTAACCAAACCTTACTTTGCCTAGTCCAGGATACTAGCTCGTGATATATCACAGGGTATTTCCTAGGGATTTTCTAATTTTTATGTTTCTTACTGTAGAGGAGGAAGAATATCTTTTCCTCTACCTATTGCGGTTTCAAGGTTGAGGTCCTTCTGACAATGGACAGATTTATGAAAGTAAGCATGCAAATGTATTTAATATGTCATATATTATTCAAGAACCTTTGTAAGAGGTGTTTATAAAATCTTAAAGAATGGATAAGTCTGAGTACATTTATTCTAGGTTTGATTAAATGTGAAGAATCATGGCAAAATACGATAGGTAAAAGGATGTGATCTAATGGAAGACACCGGGAAAATTTGTCATGGCCTGTTTGTTCAGATTCTTCTTTGTGATACTTTGTCTCCAGAAAATAAGGATTTCTCTTTCTTCCAGGTAAAGGGAGGCTCTCAAACCCTGCCTAAGGAGAAGGCCAGAAAACCTTTCTAGGTCTTATGATCTGCTATGGAAGAGAAAGGCTGGTATGGCCAATAATTCTGATATACTAATTTGACTGAATTAAAAAAACCCAGGGAATTAATAAAGGACACTTCTGGGTGTGTTTGGATGGGTCATAGGGCACGAGCTTGGGGTCTATGTCCAGTCCCATTTCCTTTGCTGTCTGACACTGTTCCCTGCTCTGTGCCCGGGACACTACGAACCTTGGATCCTTGGAGCTGGCAGACCATGAACTGAATTCCCTGAAATCATGAGTCAAATTAAATCACTTCTCTTTGAAGTTGTGACTATAGGGTATTATATCAGTGATGGGAAAGCCTGGTACTATAATTGAGTGCCTTTGTGCTTCTACCATCTTTACAAATTCTTTCACCTTAAAATATTCTAGGGTACCCTATCTTGAACCCTAACATAATGTATATCATACAAAAAGAAATTTTATAAATGGTTGCAATAGCAATCAGTGATTATTCAAGTCTATTAAACTGAAATGTAAAAGTTTTATTGTCTTTCTCCCCATCTCTGTCTTTTTGAAATTACTATTTGTCATAACTTTTTATTCAGCTAACATATGTTCACTGTAGAGAAAATAAAAAATAGGCATAAGCCAGAGGAGGAAATCATCTAGAATCACATTACTTAGACATAACTACTATTTATATTTTGATGCATATTCCCCAACATATGATTATATTGCAATGGATCTTTTCCCTTTTCAGGTTCACTTTGAATAACATTTTATTGTTATTTTGTATCCAGAGCTGCATCATGGTAATGCTATATTGTTCTTTTATAGGATGTATTTCTTCTGTAGACTAGAAATACTTCATAGATGTCTTCTGATTTATGGTGATTTTTCAAAATCCCAGTAAAGTAAGAGGAACAACTATCATTACCTCTTGTTTATTTTTTTGTCTTTTTTCATTACCTCTTGTTGAGGGAGTATTAAAAGGTAAAGAGAGTTTCAGGGGATTGCTTAATGCCACAGAGTTTATCAAAGGAAAATGTTTGAATTAGATCTCAGGTTTTCTGTTTCCTAATTAAATATGCTTTCTATTAGCCTGTTTTAATTATTTTAATCACATCAAAATTACATCAAACATTTCTTTACTAAAACTTTGAGTGCTTTAGAGATAACTTGTAATTTAAATAATTCCTAAAACCCTTATGGGGAGTTGTAACGATAAAGGAAGAAAACAGAGGAAAAGTGTAAGGGAAATGAAAAGGAATAAATTGGAATTAGTGCTTGTAAACTTCACCCCCTGCCTGCGTGTATTTAAATTTGTTGAGCTCTGTGGCTGCTAAAGAGTACCTGTGTACATCGCAATTGTCAGAGTTAGAGCAAAAAGGGATTTGGCTTAAGAGACTATAAGGAACAAACAATAGTGAAAATCATATAGTGAGGAGCTGAGTGTAGGTAGGAAGTGGATTGTGGCAAACGCTAAGAGAGCTTGCTCTACTCTAGTGCGACAACCCGATCATATTCTTTGATTTTACTGAGGAACTCAAAAATTGCATTTTAATGTAAAATATATTGAGTTTGAAAAACTAAAGCAGCGTAGGCCACATTAGTGGTTTTACAAATCAAGTGTGCCTCATAGGCCTCAGACTGCTCTTGACATCTTTGATATCTGGTTTCCAATTAGTTTCAGATTTAGAATTTCACGAAGAACAGCTGAGCTGGTGAGTGGAGTTTTTCCTTTTACTTGTGAATATTCCACAAGGAGGGCCTTGAAGGTGGCTTGATTTCTTCCTACTTGTAAAGTACTCTCCCACTGTCTTAGTTACTTTTCTCATTGCTGACACAAAATAACCCAACACCAAAAGTTAAAGGAAGAGACGTTTATTTGGCTCACAGTTTGTAGAGGTTTCAGCCCATAGTCAGCGGGCTGCAAGGCAGAGTGGCATCACAGAGGAGAAACAGTTCATGGTAGGAAAAAGGTAGCAAAGCAACCAAGGGACAGTCACAGCTTTCTATCCCTTATATATTATCCAGGCTACTTAGGGTGGGTAGCACTCACAGCCTTAATCCTAGTGCCCTTGAGTGAAATCCAGCCTCACACATTCCAGATCCAGCCACAGCTAAAAAAGCCCCACCTATGACTGCAGGAGGCTTTGGGAGGACATTGAGACACAAACCATAACACTCACCTTGATTCTGTAGGAGGCATTTCCTCTCCTCATGGCTTCATGCCACCTGCTGCCCACATCATAGTGTCTTCTCACCACACAGGTGTAGGGCGCAGCAGGCCTTTGCCCTGTGGTTCTGAGAGCAGTCAGTGGAGTCCAAGCAGAGGGCTGTACAGTGTCCACACTCCCGCTGTTACTCTTGCCCAGCAGCCTCTTCTTGGGCTGAGACTTTTAGGCAATCTGTCCCTGCAAGAAACCAGAGGTGATTTTCTATTCATGATCACTACCCATTATTCTAAAATATATTTACGAATTTTGGGGGCTTGTGTTTCCTCCGAAGATAACAAACCCTAGAATGTAAGAAAGCAGTCTTTTCCTGTAGATCATGTTCAGATTAGGTTGTTTTTTAAGTTTGCTGTCATTTTCCTGGGGAAATCAATTTTGAAAGTTCAGGAGTTCAGTAGCGCTACTACTACAAATGAATTTAATTTCCATGACCGACAGAATTTCAGGTTAGATATAAAAATATGAAAAAGGCGTTTGCTATGTATATAATATATTTATTTTATGAACACGTGCAATAGTAAACGGCTGCAATATTTTGCAAAGTACTTTGGGAAAAAATAAGGAACCTAGAAACAGCTTGATATAAAGCAGTCATGCTACTAAAAAGTGGGCCACGAGAGGGCAGCATTGTCTACATAAATCACAGAACAACTAAATTGGAAACTTATTTTTGTGAGGCGTAATCTACCATCCACAAGAAATAATAATAATAGAAACAATACTATTCATGCTAAAATTCAGTGTTTTTCGTGAAATAGTTTAAGTTTCTTGGTCCAGGTAGGCTCTAGAACAAGGCTAATTTGGTCTCACAATGGCACATATCCCCCCATTTTTTTGCCCTTACGTAATTTTTCTTTTCCGGCATGTCTCCTTCATACTCTGTGTACACTCAATTTGCATAGTATGTATGTATGTATTTATTTATTAATTACAAAAGTCATCCTGGTCTTTATGATCCTGTCCACATTACCTAATCCTAGCAAACCTCTGTTTCTATGCCGTGTTTATAAAGTTCTTAGCCTTTAGTGTAATGGTAAAAACGGGACTCAGCTGTGGGCAAGTGTTGGTTCTGCCGCTTACAGATTGCTTTTTCCCTACTGGTGAACAGAAACTAGTAACAGGATCTACCTCATTGCCTTTGTAATGGGTTTATAAAGAGCCTGGTGCATAGAAAGTGCTCAACAAACATTGCAGCATTTCATCTGAATGAGTTACAAATGTTTCAAAGTCTGGAGACCTTATACAAAGGTCCCCACTGGTCCAATTTCATGACACAGGTTCCTTGCCTGGCTTCTGAGCACTTGGTTGTAGCACTTGCTAAAATCCTCCCGTCTTCCACTGTCTCTTCTTGATCTTCAGATGGTGATGAAACCTGCACCACGGTAGTCAAGAACAGCTGTAGGAAGGAAGATGTCAGATATTTTTCCCCAAGTTTCAAAAGATAATTGCTTTCAATCCTAACAGCCCTCCATAGATCTTTTATCTGAGCAATCTGAAGCCCTTAGCACTGCAGTTTAATCTAATTTGTTTCTTTGTCAGATTTCATTTGGAGGTTGAAGCCTTGGAGAAGCTGGGAAAGAGCATGTCTCCTGGGAAATTTGATTCCATTCATTCCTAGGTGGCAGGCTGTGAGGTCAGGATTGTCAAACCAAGAGGACAGCTGTGGCCTGATGAGAGAACAAAAAGGCACAAGGGACGGTTCCCCTGTGACAACCTTTTCCTTTTTTCTCCATCACTTTCTCAGTCCTCTACCTCATATGTAAAGGGTTTTTTGTTTTTATTTTTAATCTCGAAAAAACATTGAGATTTATGAAATAGGATTTCAATGGTGATTTCCTCCTCACAGCAGGAATGCAGGGGGGAAAGCTTTATAATGCAAGAAGCTCAGGGAGAAATTTAGATTCTCTCCCCACTCTTCTGGATGTGTGTTAAGTTACCAATGGAAGCCACTGCCCGTGTCTCTAAGCCCCTTGCAGCTGAATGGTGAGCAGAATGTGCTTATTGGAACTGCTCTTGGGGTGGCAGCAGACACCTAGAATAGTGTTGTGATTTAACTGATTGCATTTCGGCTCATTGAAAAGCAGAGCACATCGAAGGGCCTTGCAAGAACACTTTGCAGACTGTAAATCCGGGCCGGAGGAAATGCTTAATTAAATCAGTCCTCAGGTCACAGGAAGGAAAAGTATCCCTCTCCCTCCCAAACTTGACCTGTTTCACGTAACCTGGAAGCTAGAGAACTTGGAAATGTGTTAGCAGGACCAACGTAACTATACCAGAAGAAGCCACTTCCCTGCCAGACTAGGAAGCAAGAAACTCCTTCAGAGACAGACAACAGCACTGACCTTCCAATTTAATTCTGTGCAAGAAGCGCCCGGCAAAGATGGCCAGAGAGGCCAGCTTGCAGATGGCAGTGTCAGATTACAAGGTTATGGACAGACTTCCTTAAGAGAACTTGTTTCTAAAGATGCTTGTTGTTTGCCAGATGGGACTGGGGAAATCTTGAGAGTCGTCTTCTACCAGAACAGAGTGCTGAAGAGGATGTCATTACCTAACACCTCCCAGTTTGCCAATGAGGACGTCTAGCTACAATTTGGGGTGGTACACAGGATCCTCCACACTTGTGGGATCTTCCACACTAGTCAAGCAGAGTGTACTGCACAGGAAAAGCATGGCTGCCTGCAGGAAAGGAAGGGGCCCAGGCTGCCAGTCAGGCTGGGTGCTCAGCATGCTGTGGGGGAGCCTCATACGTATCTCATGCTCCTTTTTTTCCCCTTGACTTTTCTCTGAGATCCTCAATTTTGCCTGATTCCTGTACATACGCAATCTCTCCAGTGCTTTTTCTTCCCATGCCACCCAAATTTAAAGGTAGAACTAAAGACAGAATAAAAGAGCCAGGCATAAAGGTAAAATCATGGTGTTTGAAGGTACAATCTTGGTTACACTAGAAGACAAGAAAGCTAAATAAGCGTCTTTATTTCAGTCCAGTTAGTCAGCAGAGGTTCTGGAACTGGGATCACAGTTGTACAACCCAGCCTGGAGCACATGGTTCTAGTGACGAGTGTCAGGAGGGGAAACGAAGGTGTTCTGGCCTTTACCCATGCCCTCACATCTGTAATCATATACTGATCACACTTATTTTTCATTCATAATTTTCTATGACTCTTTATTTCCCATGATGCATCTATACCAACCCCATTAGCGTCTTTGTTATCTACTTGTTAGCTGGATCCTTTCCTGTTAGGACTTCCGGTCAACAGTCAGGAAGAGGGAAGGAAAGCACTGGGAAAGGCATTTCCTCACTTCCTCTGCGTGTGAGTAGGTAGACACAGACCTTGCCAATAACTTTTTATTTTCCTTTTTTGAAGTGCGGGTGATTGTACCCAGGGCCTCTCGCATTTTAGGCAAGTGCTCTACTGTGAGCTGTACCCAACCCCCGAATCCTTCATATTGTATTATTCCTCCCTGCCTGACACTTTCTGGCTTTCCACCCTTGTCCTCCTGCCTTCCTGACTCTTATAAATCACAAAAGGGTTGAAGGACAAGGTCAAGGTTTGCGGTAAGAGTCCAGCCTCCTCCTAAGCAGCTGCCCATCACCTCTATGTCCTCCTAATCGACAGCAAAGAACCAAGCAGATGAAGGATCTGAGGTGGACACCTCAGGACAGTAAAGTCCAAAGGAGTACGAGTGGCCTGGGGGCAGGGATTCTGGGGGTAGGGGCTTCTTAGCCAAAGTGGAGATGAGTGAGGTGTTGTTCACTTCTTTGGGCTTTAGTTATGTCAGCTATAAAAATCAAGAGACCGGACAAGATGTCCTCTTGGGCAGAGTTCTATGAGTTCATGAACTAGGAAATAGCGGCTGACAATTAGAAAATCCAGTAGCATACTTTTAAAGTTAATTTTTGTGACAAACAGCTCTTCTCCTGATCTGCATATTTCTACCCCATTAACAATGCCATTATGGATGAATAACTTTTCAGAACCAATAAAAAAAAAGAAAGAAAAGAGAAGAAAAGAAAAGAAAGCACCAAAGGCGGAGTGATGAAGTAGGCACCGATCCTACCAGACTCATTCTGGTAAGTGAGTAATTTGTTTATTCCCTCTGTACTCGGGGTTGCCACTAAAGCCGGACCGGAGAACCAGTAAATATTTTTAATGTGACAAGAAAATCAAAGCATTTTATGTGTTGCACACCGTTGTTACTACAAATTTTATTTCCTTTTTTATTATTAGCCATAACCTTTTGAGCCTGATCTGGTACGAGAGCCTCGCACAACCCCCGAGAAGGGTAAGAGGCCAGGGGGAACCATTCCCATGTGCTGGGCCGTCTGCTAGTAATTCACGAGGCAGTGTTCAGGGCCCTTCTGAAAAGGCCATGGGCCTTTTGATAACATGTATGGAGCTAATTTGTTACACTTCTTGAGAATATTTATTTTTATTATGGTGTTGCTATACATATCCAAGGCTAATCATTCAGAGGAAGTCCAAGCCTCTTTAGGCCCATGCATATTTTCTAGCATCTGATACCATTTGCACTGTGCATTTTGATCCACCCACTGGCAAGTTGATTCTCTTCTCTCAAGTGCATTTGGGACACACACACACACACACACACACACACACACACACACACACACACCCATCTGCTCATCCTTATAAAAACATAATAAAAGTAATAGCAAGAAAGAGTCTGGGTTTATTCAATTTGGTCTGGACCTGGGCAGCATTAATTTCCTTGTTTCAAGACAGCTCACATTGTAGAAGGATTTGATAAAACTCAGCAGAGGCAGACGCAGGGCTGGTAGGGTCATTTAGCGACTCGTTCCTCCAGCACAGAGACAGTTAAACTTAAAAAAAAATTGAAATGCAAGCCTGGCTCGTGTTACCCATTAGCTCAGTATACTATTGACCAAACTTATAGCCAGATAATGCAAACAATAACAAAGTTATTGATTGAGGAGATGTCAGGCAAATAGGTACTTATCATGATGCCGCTGATAAGCACGGGATCTCCCTCCTGCGGCAGCGACAGAGGCCTATTGATTTTGCAGTTGGTCATCTGTGGCTTCCAGCCGACATGAGATCTACAGGCTGATTTGGTATGTAGGGGCAGAGCTCATCACAGGGGAGGACTGCAGTCACCTAACACAATGCCACCAAACTCTGGCTGTGGGGAGGGGAAGGGAAGGATTAATGCTACATCAAAAACAGGATCTGGCAGGGCCACTAGGTCACAGGGTGCTTTGGGGCTGTCTTCTCCTTAGGGTAGATTTCTTTCCCCTGTGCCTGGATGCTGCACACAAGAGCAGGTCCTTAAGCAGCTGGCATTAGTGCTGAGCTTGGAGTTGCCCAGTAGGGGTGTGGAAGACAGATGAGACCTGCAGACCCTCCCCACTGAAAACCAAATGCATCACCTCCACAGCACATCTGCTCTCCAACCTAGGCCTTCCAGTTGGCAGGGAAATCTGGCCAGACGTATTATTATTGCTTCTCCCAGCATGCGATCAGCCTGAGGCATTCATGGTTGATTGTCTAAATTTTAGATGTGAACCAGTAAAATGCCATCTCTCTTAGCACTTTTAGTATTAGCCAATTACATGGCTGTAAAGGAGATATAATAATACTCATTATTTTTTGGATAGCTTTGCAAGTAAAAGATGCTTGATGTCTGCCAGAGGGACCCTGGTGATTGTTTGACATTTGAGAGAGAGAGAGTGAGGGAAGCTGGTGTAGGAGTGTAGTGTGGAGGATGAGCAGATTAGGGGGTTATTTATTTTCTTACTTTCCCATAGATAATTCTGTAGATGATTTGCTAGTCTCAGACGTAAGGGGAAAATGTATTGCGTTCAACACTGCAGTTCTTCATGCAAAATAGAACCTAAAGATATTCACTGTTTTCACAAAGGTTATGCTGTAGAAATAGAGAAGAATTCTGTGCTTTCACTCATTCCATCTACTGTTCATTCAGAGGATTTCTCCTGGAGGTTTACCATGAGTCAGGCGGGGTGCCCAGAGCTGGGCAGAGCAGGCAGATGAGGCGCCCAGTTCCTTCTTCTGGGTAGGTTTCCATCTGATGAAGGTAGAATGGGGTGAGGGAAGGTAGACACAAACACATGTGTCTATTTTTGGAGACTGAGATAGTTTCCAAGCTTTCTGCTACTGTAAATAAGCAGTGACCCTCTTTTGGAAGGCTGGCGTTATTCTTTAGGAAAACCACAGTTGGTCTTAAAGGTTTCACTTTCTGAACTGCTGTATCCGTATTATATATGTTGTTTTTGAGACTTCTTGTTTAGAGTTATCTTTCAAAACTTATTTTTAATATCTTCAGTTCTTAGAGGGTGAATTTAACTTGACTTTTAGAAACAGTCAAACATCATCTGGCCTTACATCTGGTGAATGGGGTAGAGATGAATCATCACCATCTTTTTTGTTGTTTTTGTTAAAAATATGTGAATATAAAGTAATGTAACCGATCTCCCTCTCTCTCTCTCCCCCTTCTCTCCTCCTCCCCCCTCTCTCTGTTTCTTTTAGTGGGAAGGTAAGAATCTTAAAGGCACTCAAAAAATGATCAAAACTTCTAAAGCATTGTGGACATTGGTAGCATCTTCGTTATGGAAACACAGGACAGAAAAGAGAACATGCTCTGTGGGGTCCCAGAGCTTGGGGTTCTCACCTCGTCTCCTTGATGCCCTTGGTGGGTGACATTAAGCTGGTTGAACTCACTCCAAGCCTCAGGTTGATCCTTTGCATAATGAAGCTAATCTACCTGCCATCCACCATTATTGTGAGGCTCAATAGCATAAAATGACTAATGGGAAAGCATCTGGTACAGTGCCGGGTGTGTGGCAGTTGTTATCATCAATAACGCATAAAGAGCTTCTCAAAAGGAATAATTCAAAGGAGCGACGTTTCTTAGAGCTATAACTGCTAACCTGTTTGTGAAATATATCAGTGTCATGCTTTGTCTAGCTGATGCTGTGCTGAGGATGATTGGTTGCCTCTCTGCAGTCTTCTTCACCCCGCCCTATGCCCTCTGCAGATCTATTGAGCAGAACTTGGTTGCATGGCTTCTGAATGGATTCAGACAATGGAGACACTGACATGTGATCAGAAAAGTGGCTGTTTGGGGCATTTCTTCACCTTACTCACTTTACCGAAAAGTGCGGGTCTGCCCTGGGGGCCACAGCTCTCAAGTCTCAGCTCTTCTCTGTCATTATAGCTCTCACCCTTTCTGCCTTCTCACCTGGGTCAGGGAACAGCTCTGCTCTGTAATCTCCAGGACATTCCCCTGTCCTTATAGGTTCCTTTTAACCACACCCATACCCACAGATAAATTCTTCACCAACGCAGCCTCATTACCCCTGGTTTCCGACTCACCTACTTACCATACTAGTCTCTAGTATGGCTCTAGTTTCCTAATGTTAAGATAAAAATAATTTGATTGTGTCTGGAAAAAGAATAAGGTGCTGGAGATTGGGAGAATTTAACAGAGAATCTGAGAGCAGGCTTCAGAAATGCATATGCTGACGCTCGGAGTTTGGTTTCCAGGCAAATCATCAGAGTTTGCTCTTTCCTTTTTCCTCCTGTAGTGTTACACATGTCTTCATGTTAAGTGCTTGCGTTGTCAGAGGAGCACTCAGAATAAGTAATGTTGTTGAGTGAGTCACAAATGGAATCCATGTCAGCCAGTGTCGTGAGATGGATCTATAACTGGCTTTTTGTCCCTCAATTTGAGATGATCTAATTCAATTTTTATGATTTATGGCTTGAGAGAAGATACTTTCTCTCCTCCTCCCCAGTTTTCTTTCTTTTCCCTTCTTTCTCCCCTGTTTCCTGAGATTTGAAAGAAATTCATTTCTGAAGGCAAACAAGCCCAGTGCCACGGCCTTCTCATAATTATAATGACTTTGTTTTGCTATTGCTACTCAGGCAAGAATATGCAGGATCACTGAAACCAGTCTGTGTCTTTGATGTGAAGATGAGATTTCTTTTGTAGGAAACCGGATGAATTTTTGGGAGGCTGCCTGTACAAACCACGAGGACTGATTAAAAAAAAAAGCAACTGACTCATCTGCCTGCCAACACGAGCTCCTTATGCAGAGATGGATATGGTGTGGCTATTGTGGTGTACACTGTCAAGCCTAGATCTCTCCAGCAGACTGGTGCACCATTCCAGCTACTGGGAGTGTTGGCTGCTAATGTCGCTGAGTTTCCTTTTCTTCAAAGAACTGGAGAAGGTCACTGCCCTTCCACTGAGCCAGCAGGAAGTGGCTGACATGAAGGCCTAAAAGGTTTCTTGCCTAAAGGATTCGTCTCTGCAGTGACCTTCCTTCATCCACTGTGGGTCTCCAACTTTTCCTAGCCTGCTACCCTTGTCTCCTTATAGCTGCCCCCCTTTTCTGATGACTCGGTCCTCAAATCATTTGCTCCTAAATTCTCATCTCAGGTTCTCCTTCTAGAGGACGTAGGTCTTCTCTCTATCATACTTTTGATTTTTTTTGTATTAGGGATCAGAACCAGGTGTTGCAGTGTGTGACCATGGGGGTGTGCAGAATGAAAGATTACTCAGAGTTGAGACTTAGTCCAGGCTCTGAAAGGGCCAGAGGGGCTACTCAACCAAGAGCACCCAGAATTAGGGCGAAGTAGCACCCAAGCCAAGAACTCTTGAGGGTTTCTAAATGAGGGTTTCATTTAGAATATCACTGTAAGAGAAAAAACAGAAGAAAAGCAGTTTGGGCTGGAGCTGCGTCCAGGCTAGGCGGCCTTCTTGGGGGAAGGGGAAGGATGATGGCCAGACACCTCATGTCTCATTCACTTAAACTTCTTGTTTAACCATTTACTCCTCGCAGAGCCTGCATGGGCTTTGGCCCTTCAGTTTAACCATTCACTCCTTGGCCAAATCCCCCACACCCAGGGACACTCTATCACTGAGTTACTTTCCCCAGACATTTTAACTTTTTTTTTTTTTTAAATTTTGAGAAAACATCTGCTCTGTTGCCCAGGCAGAAGTTGAACAAGGGATCCTCCTCCCTCAGCTCCCCTCAGTGCTGGGATTAGAGGCATGCACCATGGTTGAAGAAATTCAGTGGGACAGGTGGGCAGAGACAGGTTCACTTCTTCTGTTCACATGCTGCCCATTTGCTGTTGGCTGCTTGTCAGATGCTGTTGGAATAAACAGATGTCATTTTTGTGACTATATCTGAGGAGTCTTCAGACCTCCATGGGTTCTGACTTTGGCCAGTTAAAAGAAGATTGAATGTTCTGACATGAAATTGTTTCAAGATAACTTATGGTTATGTATGACACCAAGATTCTGAGTCAGGAATCGTTCTCCATCCATTCTGTTGAGAATGCTTTTTTCCAGCTCTGTCCTCCTTAAGCCTTCTTTGTAGTCAGGATACTTCTGATGACGCGGAACAGTCTTCAGCTATCTAGGAATCTCTAGCTCTTCCTTCGTGGGGAAAGCCTTGTCTCTTCCACTGTTGCCCCAGCACTTGTCATACTGAAGCCATACTCACGAGATGTTCTCTGAGTGAGCCTATCTGTCTTTCACACAGTCATTCCTGCAGCCATTCCTCTGAGCTTCATTCATTAGTGTCACGTAGCTACGTTCAGTCTGTCAGGGCTCAGTTACACCATATACCAAAGGGTGACCCTTTAGGTGACCCTACAGGACTTGGAAATGAATGAATTTGGGGGTCCCCTGAAATAGGACCAGGAGCAGGGTTTCTTGCCCTTCTCCTGTCCTCTGTGTCTTGCCCTCTTTCTCCACTGATGCCAGTCATAAAAGCGAGTCATAGACACTAGACTCCTCTAGGTGAGTTGTAGACACTAGAACTCTCTCCTCCAAAGCAATCCATAAAACTTTGAAAGGTCGCACTTTCCCTTCTTTCTGCCTTCAAAACCCTCATTCCAGTGGGGTCTTGCCCCATATGCAGAGGGAGGGATGCTGCAGAGTGGATACAAACAATCTAAACAGACAAGCCCCTCCGTCTGTGACTATCAGGTTACACCATTTTGTCCTACCATACTTCTAACTGTCCATTTTTTGTTATTTCAAAGAGAATTAAAAAAAAAACACAACAGAATAACAACAACATAGACAAATACAGTGGAATATTACTCAGCTATAAACTCAAGGCTTTTATAGGGAAATGGATGCAACTAGAGACCATATTCATTTTTTTATCAGAGCATAAAAATAGTTTTTTCTGGGTCTCTGGGTATGGATTTCTGAAGACTCTCATGTCATATAAGGCTTTGATTAAATAATTTTATGTTTTCTTCCTTGTAAATCTATCTTTTTATAGTGTGAACATTATAATGGGTGAGGAAAGATCACAATTATCTGCTGCTATATGTTACCCTGAAGGTACCTATTGGTTTGATTAATTTGTTTTTAACATTAATTTGTGGTATAACATGCATAAAGGGTACACATTTTAGGAGTGCAGGTTGGTGAATTTTTTCATATGTATTTGTTCAGGAAATCTCCATCTACATTAAGATCGGAACATTTATGGTTCCCTGTGCACCTTCTCAGTCCATTGCTATTACCTATTCCTTCATATTTGCCTTTCTTTAGTCATTGCTATGTCTGTGAGATTCATTCAGATTGTACTTGTTTGTAGCATTTCTTTGTTTTTCTTTTCCTTTTCCTTTTCCTTTCTCTTTTCTTTTGCAATTCAGGGGATAAAATCCAGGGGCACTCTGGCACTGAACTACATCTCCAGTTTTCTATAAATTTATTTTTTATTTCTATTTTGAGACAGGGTCTCACTAAGTCACCAAGTTGCCCAGGCTGGGCTTGGAATTGTGAACCTACTGCATCAGCCTCCAGCATGATGAAATTACAGACATGTGCTATCACATCCAACCTTAGCATTTCTTTCTCTCCTCTCCTCTCCTCTCCCCTCCCCTCCCCTCCCCTCCCCTCCTCTCCCCTCTCCTCCCCTCCCCTCTCCTCCCTTCCCTTTTTCTCTCCTGTTCTGTCCTTTCCTCTCCTCTTCTGTCCTCTCTGTTCTCTTTTTGGCTTTGAAGATAGAACATTTCTTGTCATGGGTTTTTGTCTCATTGTTGTGTATGTTTTTCCCTGACTTCCCTTTGTACTTTAAATATTTTTTGAAATATGGGCTGTACATTTTACCCATTTCATATATTAACATATTTTGGATATGCCAAATGTTCTGTGGCTGATGGCTGACTAGATTCCAGTTCATATGGTTACTTAGTGAAAGTAAAAATTCTATTTTTTCCTCTGGTTGCATAGCCTGTGTAGTTGTATCTGGGGCTATAGTATGTTTTATTGTAATAATACAAACAGTAATAGATATATAAAGGGTCTTTACCCAGTGGATTCAGAGTGACTTTCAGTTTTTAGTTCAATTTTTAATTATCTTAGAATTTAGCAGGAAAAGCATGAGTAAGCTAAGATTCTGTGGGAAAGAGAACTGACCTTAAGTCTTAGGGAACATTAGTGGCAAAATGGAAGGTATTGTCCAATTTTAGCTTATTTCTGTTGGAGCCAATCCTAGGTTGTTTTCATTCTTGAGAAGAGCTTTAGGTTTATTCCCATTGAAGGAGATACATAAGCACCACCCAAATGTTAGAAGATGAATGTTTTGGGATCTTGTTATGAGCTCTTGTTATGCTATTGTTTTGATCTCTGTGTGAAAGTTGATGGCTTATACCTACAATTCTTTTGTCCTTTACTTTTAATAGGCCTTATTTTTAAATAAACCAGGGGCAGGAAGTTATAAATTTAGAGACATGGTAAAGGGTGGAGATAAATGATATATTTCCACAGCACATATTTGGAATTTTCAGGAAAGCTTTGTATACTAGGGACCAAAACTCTGGAAAGGCCACAGTATTGACTACCTTCCTATCATCTATCTTATTTGGGGAGCGGGGGGGGCATAAGTTCTTTCATTTTGTTTTCTGTGTGAGCATGTTTCTGATTTGTAGTTGAAAGGAGTGGGAAAACAAGATTCATTTTTTAAAAAGAAAAATAAGATAGCAAACTGCCAGATAACATTTGAAATTTACAACATACAAATACTTTTCATGTGATTCACAAATACATGCAATTGGAAATATTCCATGTAAATAGACAATAGGCACATGAAGAATTTGGCTGCTGGAGAGGAGAATGAAAAAACTTCAAGGGAATTTGTGAAACAGTTTAAAAATCAAGTGTCTCTTCTCCTTTTGTGTTAAAATTTGAATTTTATTTTAGATTTTGATGTTTGCTCTGTGGTTTGTTATTATAATAAAAGCCAACATTGGATATTAGCATCATCTCATTTCCTTGTAAACGGGAATTTCTCCTAAATTCTAGATTTTTTTAAAAAGATCTTTCTGTTTCTTTGGTTGTTTTTGGTACCAGGAATCAAACTCAGGACCTTACAATTGCCAGGCAGGCTCTTAATACCACTGAGCTACATCCCCGGCCCTAAAAGATCTTTCCAGAGAAAGAGTTTATATATCATACAGTTCATTCATTTAAAGTATATAATCTAATAGTTTTTAGTTTGTTCAGCATTGCACAACCATTACCACAATGGATGCTGGAACATTTTCATCACTCAGAAAAAAACTCCAATAAACATTAGGAGCCATCCCCGTTTCCCTTCCCTTTCTCCTGTCCCCCAGCCACACCACCAGCTCCAAGCAATCTCTTCTCTTGTTTCTGTTTGAATGTATGTGTCTATTCTGGATATTTTAGCAATATTTTTCATATCTAACTATAATAATATACCCTTAGACCAACATTTCCCTTCCTTTCTTCTCTCCTCACAACCGGAACTCTGGTAACCCCCATTCTACTTTCTACTTCTAGGATAGTTTTATTTTTTGTTGTACTGGGAATCCAACCCAGGCCCTCAGACATAACAGACTAATGCTCTGTCTCTGAGCTATGTCCTCAGGTCTGTGAAATCAATGCTTGTGTATTCCACGTGTGAGTGTGATCACGCAGTAATTGTCTTTCTGTGCTAGGTTTAAAAGTTTCTACTGAGCAGTCTGCAGCTAAGTGTACTGGAATTATTTTGTATGTAATTTGCTTCCCTTCTATTGCTGCTTTCACAACCCTCTCCTTCAACCTACAAACTTCAACCTTTGATAGTTTATTGTATGCATGGGGTAGTCCTTTTTAAAAATTAATATTGATACTTTGTATATATATATATGTATATATATATATATAATGATCACATTCACCCAAGGGAATTTGTACCTGTAAATAATATTTCTTATTTTTCTTTTTTTCTCATTTTCCTCCCTTCCCATCAAACCTATTTTCCCTCCTCATTTACAAAATTTTGTTTCCATTTTTTCCTTCTATTTTTTCATTTTCCCTTTGTTCCCTTCTCCCTCTAGCCCTGTTGTTCTCTTTCCCATTTGATGTTTTCTTTCTACTTCCCAGTATGTATCATCCACTTTGGCTGTTGTTTACCCTTTGTGTTTCCCACACAAGGAAACAATATGATATTGAATAGCTGGGCGTGGTGGCTCATGCCTGTAATCCTAGCACTCGGGAGGCTGAGGAAGGAGGATCATTGTGAGTCCGAGACCAGCCTGGGCTACAAAGTGAGCTTAAGGCCAGCCTGAACTGCACAGTGAGACCCTGTCTCAAAAAGATAAAAAAAACAACAAAAAACCCAAAAAAACCCAATATGATATTTAAGCATGTGTGTTCAATTTATTTCTGTTTAAGTTATGCTCCTAAGTTGCATCAATCTATCTAAAAAAGTCTCAAGGTTACCCTTCTTTATGGCAGAGTAGTACGCCATTATATATAAAAATCACATTTTCTTTATCCATTCATTCATTGACGGGCATCTGGGCTGTTTCCAAGATTTAGCCATGACAGATTGTGATGCTATAAACATGAGTGTGCATATACTGCTGTGGTATGATGCTTTTAGTTCTCTCTGGAAGATACCAAGAAGGGGAACAGCTGGGTCAAATAGAACCAGTTTTTGAGGAGTCTCCAAACTGATTTCCATAGTGATTATACCAGTTTACACTCCCACATACAAGGAAGAAGCATTCCTTTCCCCCCATAGCCTCACAGGATCTGTTATTGGTTGATTTCTTGATGATAGCCATTCTTTCTGCATTGGAATATCTCTGATTCTATGATTTTTGTCTTTTGGGAGGTACCAGGAGTTGAACTCAGAATCTCATGCCAGGCAGGCACTGCACCACTGAGCTAAATCCCTGGCCCCTGCCTTGGAATGTCAGTGTTATTTTAATTTTCATTTCTTGAATGACCAGCAATGTTCAACATTTTTCATATATTTAACTACTGTTTGGATTTCTTCCTCTGAGAAGTACCTATTCATTTCAGATGCCCGTTTTTTGATTGGCTTTT
Source organism: Chinchilla lanigera (assembly GCF_000276665.1). NCBI lineage: Eukaryota > Metazoa > Chordata > Mammalia > Rodentia > Chinchillidae > Chinchilla > Chinchilla lanigera. The sequence continues at coordinate 7,568,126 of NW_004955457.1, forward strand.
TAAATTTGAGGGGGCCTGATGTTTTTTGAGTTCTATTTTATATATTCTAGATATTAGTCCTTCATTTGAAGAACAGCTAGTAAATTTTTTTCCCATTCTGTGGGTTGTCTCTTCACTCTGATGGTAGTTTGGCTGTGCAAGAGCTTTTTATTGTGATGTGATCCCAGTTGTTGATTCTTTGTAATAGTTCCTGTGCAGTTGGGGCTTTGTTCATAAAGTCTTTGCCTACACCTATGTTTTCAAGAGTTTTACCTATTCTGTCTTCTAGCAAATTAGGTGTTTCTTTTTTTATGTTTATATCTTTGATCCATTTTGATTTTAGTTTAGTGCATGGTGACAGATATGAGTCTAGGTTTGACCTTAGGTATGTGAAAAGCCCAGAAAAGTGGTGCCTGGAGAATAAGGAAGTAAAAAGCATTACACTGCACACAGATAAATCAGGCTTATGGAATTTAAAGGATGTGCACCCAAGTCCAGGTGCCTCCCACTGAGTCTTTAGGTAGATTGACAGGGCTGATTGACAGGGCGCTGAGTCATCTCAAGGGCTTTATACATGCATGCCTGTTCCAGTATTCAGTCTGATCCTAATTATATGTATAATATGTAGTGCATATGTATGAGCTCTACCTAATGTTCCAGTAGGGTAAAGGTGACTAAAGGTCAGGCTAGGAGATCCAAAGTGCATATTCTTTTGTGTAGAGCTTCAAGGATTTCCTGGTTTTTTGTTGTTTTCCCAGGACAATGGAAGGAGGAATGGCCCTAGAGTGCTGTTCAAGCACAAATGGGGGAGGGGAGTGATTTCTTTAGCTCCACAGTTCTATCTGCACTAGAAAGATTTTTTTTTTCTACAGAACATATTACAGTTTGAATGATTATGTTCTTTCTCTGTTTCGAAGAATCTCAAAATGCCTTGCAAGTGGAAGAGAAGAGACCCTTTCTGCTTTTTTGTGTATGAAACATAACAATAAACAGAACTTCTCTTCTGGAAGTATCAGCTATATCAATCACACAGCACATTTTCAAGTTTTAGAATGAGCATATCTGTAATTCTTGAAACTTTTCATCACCCAGAACAGACAAGATCTAGGGAAGAGAACAGGTAATAAACTGAGAAGGGGCAAGCATGATCCCTGCAGTGTCTATGTTTTATTGTAACATGGAAATTAGACATTTTTACATGTAAATTTTTTTTAAACAAAACAGTTCCCAAATAAACAGTTAAAGTGGTTTTAGGTGATTAAAGCAATATAGAAGATTAGTTTTGTTATGTATAATCACCTTTGCTTCTCCTTTATTGATGAAAAGAGCTTTTCTCAGCAGGTTGTGTTATCTATTTTAGATATTGCCTGATCTTGTTTTTAAAATGTAAATCAGCTTTTTAATCTTTTTTTATGTAAATTTGATAGCCTGTACCAGCAATTATTCTGCTTTGTTGCAGCTCCCTCTTTAGAACTGTCTCTGTTTTATGTTTAATTGTCCTAATTGTCCTAATTTGAATAAACCTGGAGAACAGCAATGGAGATCATTACTTGTTTTTAAATTTACAAAAAGGTTTAAGCACTCCTTCCTGAACTTCTCTTTAATTCCTTACACTGTTAATTATGATCCTGGAGATTGGAAAACCTTGTTATTGTCCCTGGAGCTGCTACTCCAAATTACAGGTTTGTTTATTTTTGTTTTACTATTTTATACCAGAGGGCCCCTTTCTGTGAACATGATAAAAGGCTAATCAGAAAAAGTTCATTTCTAAATCGGTGCAGGACTTTATCAAGAGGGTATTTACGTGAAGAGGTACATTACATAACTGTAGAGACAAGAGTCAATAACTATGGTCCAAGAAAGAGAATTTGTCCCTTTACCCCGACTGCTCCTCCTCCCCCACCCCTTCCTCCTTTCATTCACCCATCTTTTGATTCATCTATCAATTTTTGGAAGGCTTGAACTGGATGACAGATCAATTCAAAGAGATTAAATTTTCATTTAATAATTCTTAGAAGATGAATAGATTTTCTTTCAAAATTTTCTGAATTTTAAAGTTGATTTTGCTTATAAGTTAGTTTGGGGAGAAAACCAAGCAGGTCTTACCTCAACTTGCTGAGATTCTTTGCAGTTTGAGCTTTATGTTTTGATTCAGATCAAGGCCTTGGTCAAGAGATAGCACTTGATTTAGCAGTTGAGCATGGAGTTTACATATAGGTGGTGCATCTATGTCCAATATGTCTATGTTTGGTATGATGTCTCTTGCCGGAATTCTCTTTTCTATTACCATGCTGAGAAACCACCTTTAATACACTTTCAGGTTCACTTAGCAGCTGGAAACGTTTGGCATGAATAAGGATGTAAGTTGATTTCTGGCCAATCTGACATGCTAGATTGAGTGTACTAACATACCAATGAGAAAAATCCTTCCTATAATATAAATGAGTAATGTATGGATACAGAGATGACACACTTGACAGGTTTTCATCCACAGACCTTTTCAGAATTGTCTAAAGAGACAGAGACTTAGGGTGACCTTGGGTAAGTCAATAAAATCCTCTGAGGTTAATTTTTCCACCTATGAGGTCAGGGGTAGGGATAATTCTCAAGGGTACAATTTAAGGAGAACAGATGAGCTTCAGTGTTTTAAAAAGGCTCTGTTAGCATTCACAAGGTCAGATCAAATGAAAATGAAATGTTCTCTTGAAGCATCTCTGGGTTTCAGCAAGTGAATTCTAATCATGCGTTGTATTCACAGACAGGAAATGTCTATTCAGAAGGAATGAATAATAGATAACTATTTCTTTGCTTTACACCTAGTTATAATTCTACAACTAACATAATATTAAATGAGCTCCCCTCTTCCTTCCTGGTGATGTTTCATATTCTGGTTACATACTGTAACCTCAAAACTCAACAGCATGAAAAATCAAACAGCTGGGGAAATTGTATCTTTAATTTTCCCACTGATTTACCACTCCCTGCCCTCTTGTTTCAGGTTATCTGCCCAATTCTTAGACAAATGGCATAATTTAAGTCCCTCTACTCTCATAAAGGTAGTGGACCTCAACCAATCTTAGCTTACTTCTCAGATCCAGCTTTTATTTGCTAGATTTTAAAACCAAGTTTACTCTTATAATGATGTGTTAAATACTTCAATCTGTTGAATCATACCTCAAATATATTTAACAAAATTGTTTATGAAATTGCATGTGGTGCTCATTTTTGGTGTATGTAGCTCATGAGTAGTAATTTATGTTTAGTAAGAAGTTAATTATAAAAACATAGCCTGGTTTATAAGAATTGTAAACTATATTGTTGTATACAGTGTATTACTAATAAGAAGAAAGGGAACTGGGATCAAAGAATAACATAATTTTGATGTGAAAAGACCCCACAGGTATAATTTTATTAGCTGTCATTGAAGAAGTGAGGAGACAACAGCTCTGAGACATCTAGTGACTTGTTCAAGGTCACACAGCTGGTTAACTCTAGAGTTGGTGCTAAGCCTCATGGTTTTTAGCTTCTGGTCCGGCACACTTCCCATTGCAACACACAACTTCTTAGTTTGTTGATTTTGGGTCAGAAACATAATCAACATAGGGCAGGAAGCCTAGATTATGAAGATATTAAAGGCAAATCTAATTAAAACTGGGCTTTTATGAAAGTCCTGAGTAATTGACATCTTCTATGATATATTCATGGTTTCTGGGGGAAACTGGAATTTGGTGAGTGGCTTTTCATTCCTCTTTGACTTGGTTCTCTTTCCTAAACTGGTGATTTATTTTTTAATTAATTTATTTATTTATTGGGTCTTATTGAGGCAGGGTCTCACTGTCCAGTACAGGCTGGGCTTGAGCTCACTTTGTAGCCCAGGCTGGTCTTGAACTCGCAATGATCCTCCTGCCTCAGCCTCCCGAGTGCTGGGATCACAGACATATGCCACAACGCCCAGCAAAACTGGTGATTTAAAAGCCTACAGACAGTGCACAAGTTCAAGCAAAGTGATAAAAAAGTGAACAGTAATGAATAACAGTAAGCAAGCATAAGGAAAAAGTAAAAAAAAGCACAGAAGAAAGCCCTAGAGTAATAAAAGTACAACTTTAAGAATTCTGGTGTATGGTGATGAAGCAGTGGATAGGAAGCACCCATTTTAGAAATTTAGCTGTGATAAGGAAAGAAAAGTGGTATTTGGTGTCAAGTGATAAAATAAAAACATGGCAGCTCAAATACAAAAGGGGCAGGGTTCAGGCCCCTAGTGCAGACTCACTGGGCCTAAAACTGGCATGGGATGCAGCTGACCAGCTGCACACAGATCAGGTTCTACTTCAATATACATAAATATATAATTGTGCGTACATGTATATAGATACAGGCACTCCTCGTTTAATGGCACACCTGTTTAATGACTGCTCAGACTTATGACTGAGGTGCACTATTCAGAATGATGACCCACCTTTTTTAGGGACAGGGGGTCATATGCAGGAAAAAGATAAAATAAGATCTCATTAAGTTTGATTAAAGGAATTAATAGGGAAGCTTACAAAGGACAAGTTAGAGTGCAGTTAGACTCCAGCAATTGGAAAAACAAAGGTAAAGAGAGAGAGAGAGAGAAACCAGGCCTGAGAAGGCACTAGGTAACACAATTAACATAAAAATTTGGCAAAAAAGAGTCGGCAAGCAAAACAGGGATGTAGTAAGGAGCATGAAAGGCTAGGGTAACCAGCACATGGTCTCACCCGATAAAATGTGAAGGAGACAAGAAACAGCCACCTAAAGACTCTCATTTAATATATAAAACACACATGTCCTCTTTACTTAATCATTAACTCTAAGCTACCTTTCTGTAAGGTTCCCCCCACATATCCATTGTAAAGGGACAGGGAGAAATCAAAGGCCAGAAAAAATGTTAGGTAGAGGTGCTCAGGTTAGGATCAAAGACCACCAATCAGATGGTGACAACTTCCAGGTGCCCACATGGGGGAAGGAAACATCACTAGTCCTAAAAAAAGGAGCTGAGGACAAAAATCCATGGGTATTCACTCCTGATGCTCCCTACTATAGTAGCTGTCTATCTTCCTTTTTTCCTGTCTTTTTTCCAAAAAAACTGTCTTTTATTTTAAACTCTGCCTCTTTAATTCATTACTGAAGCTGAGAGTTTATGATCCCGGCAGGATCCCAGTAGCTGCGTTTTCCAGCAGAGCACTGGCGTGGCATGGCATGGAGTGGCACGGTATATACCCTTACCCCAGCTGTCACATTTTTTTGTATAGTTCTGTACATCTTGTTTATGAAGACTCAATGTGGTTTTTGTAAAGTATACCTTGTTCATACAGTACTGTTATCTTTGCTGATTGTACACTCTATACTATTTCCCACTTAGCAACCAGTCCATTTGACCTAGTTGCAGGAAGGAAACGCAGCTGTTAAATGAGGAATGTCCATACATACACGCGTATGGGTTTAGTTCCCATCCCACACTGTGGGGTTCTGTAGTTATTTCTATAATATCCACTCATAAAGAACCTCTCCAGGAATTGTTTGACACGCCAAGTGAATCTCATTAACAGTTACAATCAAGATACTGAGAAGTGGGCTAAGTAACAAACACCTCAGAATAATTCATTCTGCCTGGGCTCCTTACTATTCTCTTTTCCCTACTTACTAATAACTAGTGCCCTTTCAAAATGTCCTAGGCTTCTACCTATTCTGTCTTGGTAAACAGTCTTGGAGAAGCTTAGATGCTGTTACAGCAATTAACATGCAGTTAAATTATTTTCCAATGCCATCTTTAATGCTAATTCTGGGGGAGGAGGGTCCAAGATAAGAATGCTGCAAGGATGTGCTGACTCCATCTTTCAGAGGATCACTTTGTTAAAAGCACTACGGGAGACTTAGGAAACAGGATGTTCTAAGGATTCCTAGCCAAGATCATTGTTCTGGTTACTGAATCATATTCCCAAATCCAATTGACATCAACGAATAAACCAGAACACTGCCACTTTAATATATTCAATTTATCTTAATATATTAAACATTTATATTGTACAGTAATTTGTAAATTAATTGCAATGGGTTACATGTTTGTGTCCCCTCCAAAATTCATGGTGAAACTTAAGCTCCAGTACAACAATATGAAGATGTGTGGTTTTTAGGGTGCAATTAGATCACAAGGATTCTGCTCTCCTGCTGGGTGAGTGCCTTATAAATGAGCTGGAGGGAACAAGCTAGACTCTAGCCCTTTGACCTTCCACCATTTAAGAATGTGGCAAGAAGACCCTCACCAGACAGCAAATGCCAGAGCATTGATCTTGGACTTCTCAACCTCTAGAACTGTAAAATAGAATTTTCTTATTATTTATAAACTACCCAGTCTCTGATATTTTATTATAGCAGCACAAATGGGCTGAGGCATAAATTTGTACCTATATTTAATGTATTTAAAATTTTCTATTAATCTAATTATTTGCATTTACTATCCTGAAAATTCCCTTCCTGATATCAATTTACCTAGGTGACAAATTTCAACCAGAATGCTGCTTGGTGAGAGTAAAAATTGAGTTGGGAGGATGTTTTATGTAAACCTTAGAAAAGCCCAGTGAAATATTCCTGTTTGCAACTGAACATCCTGTTCTAATGACCAGGTGATGGAGTCCCCAAATTCAGTACCCTTTTACCACCACAAGTGTGGTTTCTCCAGAGCAGAGAATGATAAGAAGCAAGATTGGTAAGTTCTGTGTGATAGGCAGATGGCCTCCAAAGATGTTCAGACTCTCATCCCTGGAAGCTGTATGTTCCTTTGTATCTTGAAATGAACTTTGCAGATGCAATTAAGGTTATGGATTTGGATTATCAGAGCGAGTTCAATCTAGTCACATAAGCCCTTCAAAACTTCAGGTTTTCTTTGGTTGGAGTCAAAGACATGCAGTAAAATAGGAGGCAAGGGAGGGAATCACTGAGATTTCAAGAATCTCTGCAAAGTATGAAGGGAGCGAAGGACATCCCTTTGCCGACAGCCAGTAAAAACAGAGACCTCGGGGGCTGGGGATTTAGCTCAGCGGCAAAAGCGCCTGCCTGGCAAGCTCAAGGTCGTGAGTTTGGTTCCCGGTACCGGAGAAAAACAAAACAAAACAAAACAAAACCAAAAAAACCAGAGACCTCAATCCTACCACTGCAAGAAGAAAAGCCTGCCAACAACCTGAATGATCTTCCAAGTGAATTATTTCCCATGACCTCTGAGAACAAAAACAACTCTGCCAGCACCTTGCTTTGGCCTTCTGGGACATGGAGTAAAGAAACTAACTCAGCCAGACTTCTGATCCATGGAAGTTAGGGTTTTTAAGCCTTTCCATTTTTGTGTATGATTTTTTCTTACAGTCATAAACAAGTGCTTTTTAAACTTTTGAAATTGTGATGATTTATTTCAGTAGAAATAGGAAATCAAAGCACAATATTTATGTGTTCTAGTTCCATCTAGGAAAATAATCTGACAAAAACCAAAAACACAGTTGTGTGTGTACACCTCCCCCACCAAATGCAATTTAAAGGGCAAAGACAGTGAAGCACTAGATAGGTCATTCAAACATCAATTGTTATCTGTAAGATATAATGAAAAGTAAACATCTGGTTCTTTGCATAATTTTGATCAAAGGAGCATAATGTGTTTTGTACATATTTGGAGGAAAACCAAGTGCATTTGGATTTTCATCAGGGAAGAGCTGTATAGGTGTCAAGTGGATCTAGGACACTGAACTACTCTTTATGTCACTGACAAAGAGGGGGAGCAGTCATAGCATAATGTACTGGGTAGAAAACATGGTAGAGTCAGAGAGGAAAAAAAGAGAATGGCTTGTCTCTGAACCCTCTTCTTGTGTTCATCACTGACCTTTGCTTGACAAGTTGCTGCTGGCTGGTTCTCGGGCCAGCGTTCTGTAGTGCTTGAGTATATATATCTGAAATAAATGTTCAAGGTTGACATATAGAAAACATAAAGAAGTTTGTAGATATAGGGAAGATATAGGGATGACTTCCTTTTTTTTTTTTTTCTTTCTTTCTTTCTTTCTTTCTTTCTTTCTTTCTTTCTTTCTTTCTTTCTTTCTTTCTTTCTTTCTCTCTTTCTTTCCTCTCTCTTTCTCTCTTTCTCCTTTCTTTCATCTCACTACACTGTCCAGGCTGATCTGTTACTCCTAGGTTCCAATGATCCTCCTGCTTTAATCTGCCTGGTGCACACCACCATACATGGCTTGGGAAGATTACTTTCATCATCCAGAGCTGAGTTCGTGGCTAAGGCCCCTCTAATAAAAGATTGATTGTAAGAGAAAAATATACACTTTAATTAATGTAGATTTTATGTGACACAGGAGCTTTCTGTGCGTCTTCACAGAAATGAGGACACAAAGGAGTGAAGAGTTGTGTATTTTTATGTTAAGTGAAGAAGATGTAGGTAGTGGTGGGGAGATATGATTGGACAAAGGGGTTACAATCTAATGGTAATAAATGGGGAAATTTAACAAGGCTGTTTGTTCAGCTTCTCTGTATTCCTGTGTCTTCAGAGATAACAATATTCTCTCCCTACATAAAAAGTGACATATCTGGAATGAAAGTTTTATGGTCCATTTTAGGGGAAGATTAACTAGGTTTCTAGCTTACTTTGGGAGAGACAGCAGAAGGGGAAGCTGAGAATTTCCTTCTTCTTCTTTTTTTTTTTCTCAAATATGAACATACCATATTTTGGTATTGTGTGATCTGAACCCTATCATGGGTATCAAACAGAAAATACAACTGATGCATGTGATTAGACTTGATCTGCCAGGGTAATCCAGGTCCCTAACATCAATTACATCCACACAGTCCATTTCAACATGCAAAGTGACATACTTACACTGTCCAGGGAGGATATACGTAATTTCCAAAGTGACATCTTTGGGGGCCATTCTCCCTACCACATAGAGCTTATTGATTTTACTTCTCATCACTCTCTCTGCCCCAGAGAAACTCATAATTTTGGTGATAAAAGGCTACTGAATTTGGGGACTCCATTACCTGGCTATTAGAGTAATACATTCAGTCGTTGAATATTTCATTGGGCTTTTCTGCAGTTTACATAAAACATCCTCCCAAATCAGTTTTTACTCTCTGTTCACCAAGTAGCATTCTGATGAAAATGTATCTCCCAGGTAACTTGATATCAGAAAGGGACTTTCCAGAATAGGAAATTCAAATAACTGGGTCAACAGAAAATTTAAAATATATTAAAATGTTAGTATAGAAGTTAAATTTGTATAAAATATTATATAAATTATCTGTATTATATAAATTATCTATAATTTGTAAGTATACAAGTTAAATTATTAAAATATTAATTATTTTATATGAATATTAATATATTATCTAATTTTTAGGTATAATAATAAAATACATATAAGCTACAAGCTATTGGTCTAATTTGCTGACATTTTTATTTATTTCCTTTAGGTTAGTTTGTGTATCCATTTATTCAATTTTATTTTAATTTAGTATTATCTGTTATAATCAGATCTGGTGTAACTATATTCTGTTGCACAGATTATATTCCTTCTGTCTTATAATACACATTTGAGACTTCTTTGTGTCATTTTCCTTTTCCTTATATTAAACACTGCAATAGTCTACAGTGTTCAGTTTTAGTCTGTTCAAAGTGGAGTAAGAACTTAGAGACATTTGCAAAGCAATTTTAATGAGGACTTCTAGAATTTTATTCATTTTGCCTTATTCTTCATCTTTCCCACCTCTGACAGCATTTTCCCAATAAATCACCATCGAGTCTTTCTTGGTATTTAGCCAAGTTTTTATGAAAACAAATCTCTTCCCACCCACATTTTACTGGTCTCTATAACTAATTAAATTACACAATTACAAAACAAATACAAATATCATTAATAAGGCTGGGAAAGTAATAGACTTCAGACAATTTTAAAAGAGTTCAATTTATGGGAGGACAATCACAGAGAATCTTAGAAAGGAGTCTGCCATAAGGTTATTTATTCATTCTTGCATGCATGCATTTATTATTTATTTAGTGAGTACTATATGCCAGACACTGTGTGTGACCTGAGTATATGGAAATGAACAAGACTAACAAAAACCTCTGTCCTTCTGGAGCTGCCATCTGGTATAGGCATGCAGTGTGCCATTTTACCAGCGAGCACATATTGCAGAGGGAATACTACCGTCAGTTAACACAATGAGTTGGTCACTTCATCAAATTCTTATTATATTTTCCCTTTTTAAAATTCTCCTGCTTAACTTGAGGACATTTAAAAATCTCTTTCTCCTTTATGTCTGACATCTTATCTATTGTCATTTTCCCCCAGATTTTTTTCTTCAGTGTCTCTTGGCAAATGACAATAAAGAGGGACTTTGTGTATCTTTCTATCTCAAATATTGTTCTTTCCAAGTGAATGTCATAAACAGGTTGGAGAGGGTCACAGTCTTCAGGATGCATTTTTACCATCACATGCTGAAAACTGGACTGGTTCCCTGAGCACATTACCATGAGCACATGCATTTTCACAGGTCCGTGTGCTCGGAAGAGTCCTAGGCTTGCTTTCAGGTTCTCTTGTCATGGTCTTGAAATTCTTAGTACTTTTTAAACACTAAGGGCTCTGCATATGTATCTTGCCCTGGTCTTTCCAAATTATATAGCTACCATTCACAAGAACCTGTAAATTCTAATTTTCTGACTCTGTCAAATTTAAACTCTGCCAGCCCCAAGGTAGAAACCAGTTTTCCATTTTGATACCACTTCTTATAACCTCTGCTTGATGGAGTCTTTTCTCAAGACTGGCTGGATCTTCCGCCCGTGGATGAAATCAACCTCCTTCTAGCTCTGTGCTGCGGCTTCAGTAGCTCTTTCTGATGGCAGGGGGCCCCATCTTTTTTTCTAATCCAATCTCAGCCTTCAAATCTTTGTAATATGATGTAGAACTCATCTCTGTCCAACTCAAACTTGTTCTCTCTCAGAATTTATATAATCATGAATAATTATGAGTTATTATATAACTATATACACTACATGAATGTTATATAATTATTAATTATATAAACTATGAATTTGTATAGTTACATAAACCTTCTGATAAAGTCATAATAGCTATTCTTCACTTAGGGTACAGTGGGTCTCCTTGATAGAGAACTAAGTGCTTCACATACACAATTTCACCTTTACCCAAAATCCTCTATTTTCTTTCCATTTGGGGCATTTCTATTCAGTGTATTGTGACTCTGCGTAGAATTCAAATTTTCTGGGCCAGTATGCGTATTTTCCTCATTGAGCTATACTCTCGGCACTGTACACATGGCACGTGGTATAGTTTCAGGGCTCTGTGCCTGTTGCCAAATTGACTGACAAATTACTAATAAAAGCTGAAAGTATAAAGTGTTGCACTTCTTTCATCTACTGATTTCTGCAGCTAGCAGCACCCCAGGAAGTCTCGGCCGGCCTGAGGACTTTTAAAACTGGTCTGAGCCGGGCGTGGTGGCGCATGCTTGTAATCCCAGCACTGGGTGGTGGTGGGGGCGCGCGCTGAGGCAGGAGGATCGTTGCAAGTTCAAGACCAGCCTGGGCTACAAAGTGAGTTCAAGGCCAGCCTGAACTGCATAGCGAGACCCTGTCTCAAAAAGACCGAAAAAAAAAAAAAAAAAACCCAAAAACCCAAAAACAAACAAAGAAAAACTGGTCTGCACCATAGCTTGAAGGAATTGTTTTCATGATTGAAACTAACGACTATATAATGCCTGCTAGGCATAATGCCAAGGCATGATTTGATTTCTGGTTACATTTGCAGCTAAGCTGATTTTTACAAAAGGTGCCCATATGTGCTCAGGCAGCATGAATGCCCTCCCTGCCTCTGTCCACTCTCAAAAGTGTACTTGTCTGTAGGACATCCTTCACTTGTTAGGATATTTGAGCCTGTGCATTTAAGGCTGAAACTTCCAAAGCTAATTAGAAAACGATTATTGTCGATAAGCTTCTGCCAAATGTAAAATGCCATACTCAGATGCCTTTAAGACATTCATTAAAATGACCAGAAAAAGGACTATGGTATTTATCAAGTCAAGGGAGACTCATGCCTAATAACAGTGAGTTGTTTTATGCCATTAAGAAATGAACAGACCTGTCAGGAAAATGTTCAACATAAGGTAATGTCAAACTTGCTGGAATAACTTACTCACTGCGGGGCTCCCATCTGTGAAGTCACTGGGGAGGTGACTGCCTCCATGTGATTCCTTATTGTCAGTTAAATTAGATGCCCAAAGGCAAAACCAACTGACAGGGGCATTATGGGACACTTCTGGAGAAGTCAGAATCCATAATCCCATGAGTAAGTCCCATTCACAATTTCATTCATGCTGATACTAGGCATCATATCAGATTTAGGGGAAAATAAATGATAAGAAAGCAAGTCAGCAGGTCAGCACCTCTAGACTGTCAGTAGCAATATGCTATATATATATATTTTTTTATTTTTATTTTTGTTGTTGGAGACAAGGCAATGGCTTTATTTTGTTTTCCACTAAGAAAGTCCCAGAATATTACTTTAAAGGAAAGGTCACAGGTTTTTAGGAATTGGATGTCTTGGCTGCACCAAGTTAGGCCACTATCTGGAAGTTATATTTATGAGATGCTGATAGAAAGTCACTAGAATTTCCCGATGGCATATCAAATTGAGGATAAAAGTAGAACACAATAGCAAAACCTCAGTTTTGACTTCTTTCAACTATAGAAAGACAACCATTTAATTTCAGTTTCTTTTACTCTTTTTTTTTCAGTGCTCCCCCCCATCTCCATTAGAAAAGCTTTAGATAACCATGGATTGAGGTAAGGGCATCTTTTTTTTTTTTCCTGGTATCATGAATTGAACTCAGGACCTTGTGCTTGCCAGAGGTAAGGATATCTTGATGGAGAGAAAGAAGGTGTCCTGAGGCACCACTTGAAATCATCCTGGTGTACTTCCTGTCCTCCCGATACGGATCGAAATTCTGGAACAAAGCTGGTTGGTCTCAATTCTTTCTTCTCTCAAGGTAAGTTATTCCCCAGAAAGTTCTTTGAGCATTAATGGAAGCAGACTCCTGGTAAGTCTACCCCATCAGCACCGAGATCCATCAGATGTGTCTGGACTGTAGGATGAACACAGTCAACTGAGAAATCTTGGCCCCCTTCAAATCAGAATAGCTGTTAAATGGCTCCAGGATTTAAATGTCAGGTGGTGAAGTCCAAATATTGACTGGAACAAAGTAAGTGTTTTGCTTTAGTTTTCTCAGAAGCCAACCCTGGTACAAGGAGTCAAATAAAAGTGGCAGATTTGGGAGGTGGCTCCAGGAAGCACTGAAGTAGAGTACAAAGTGAGACGCGGAAGGGAAAGAGGCCAGCAGGGTTTGCTATTGAGCTGCCACCACATCTTCTGCCTAGGAACCCTGGGAGAGAGTTAAAACATACCTCAGAATTATTCTGACTGGAAGGTGAGGAAGTAGGACGTTTAACTACCAAATTCCGTCTGTCACCAAAGGGCTGCTTCCAGGGACATTCATGTTGCAGTACTTCCAGGCTAACCTGTCAGAGGGCAGCCAGAGAACACAAGCAGAGAATAGTAGGTGTTCACAGCCTGCTTTAACGTTTCCAGGGGAGTGGGTGTGGATGGCGCCCTGATTCAGCCTGCTCCTGTGCAAGCAGGAGGCAGAGTAATCAATGATTAGAATTAGCAGAAAAGCCACCTTTTGGTGGCTTTCCTATTAACGCAGTAACAAAGTGTATCTCAGAGAAAAGAAACCTGAGAGACTGGTGAATGGAAACTTTAGAACACTGAAGAGTTTATGTAATTTCTGCAAGGTAACTGACAGTCATTTCTATTGGGTGAGTGTGCAAGAACTATAGAAAGAGAGGATAGATTTGATCGACAGATAGGTTCAAAGAAATCTGATTGTACAACACACTTTGAAATTATCCATTGTGGACTTAATCTCTTTGCACAAACCCAAGAGTCCTTTAGCTAATTCTTTCCCCAGTGACAGAGCCAATCAATGTTCTTTCAGGGGAGAAAATTACTGGAAAGCCTAGTATGTGTTTTGATGCTCTAATGAGGTACTATGAATTACCCAACCCAAACCAATTAAGTCTCAGTCTGGATAGAGGGCTACTGAGGAGATGAGGACACAGCATGCATTTAGGGCAGAATTAACTGTTCCCATCGCCTGGAAACATGCTTGGGGGAGAGCCAAACCCTGTAGGTGCTCTGCTGCCCCTAAAGCTGGCAGTCAAAATGTGATCTAGCTCAACATTAGCTTTTGACGCTTTTGGTTTTTTGGCCTTAAACTTTAAAAATGTCTGTAAAACACAAAATATGTTTTGAACATTACAAAAGGCTATTAAGAGTGGATGAATCATGAAAACATGGTATGTCTGAGACAATAAAATAAGTCAAATGAACTGCTGCTGACTAGCTGCTTGACCTTGGGCCAGTTGCTCAGTCCTTTCTTGTCAATCAAATAGGAAATTATAGACCAATAATGTGGATTGCAGCTCAATAAGCAAGCTCTAATCTCTTGGTTATGCCTTACTGTACCATGGGAAACCAAGCACTTATTTTCATTTTAATGTGATCTCTTCCAATGGACTGTGACTTTCTCATGTACCCAGCATAATGCCTGGCTTGGCTTAGGAACTCAGGAGCTAGGTGTTGAATAAATGTGGAATGAATAGTGGAGGAAATCATTTCAAATACTGCAGCACACCTAGAAATATGTGAATAAACTTACCAGCAACACAGATACCTGTTTAAAGAAAATGATGAATATTGAACTTTTATCCAGAACATGTACATTAGTGGCAAAGAAAAACATGGCAGCAGAATTGTCACTGTGACAGGGTGTATTGGCTAGTGACTAAGGAACAGGCTTTGTAGTTGGGCATCCGTGGGCCAGAATCTTGGCTAGATTATTTTTAATGCAAATGTCTTTACTTCTCTGGTCTTCAATTTCTTTTTTTTGGAACATGTAGGTTGTAATAAGGATCATAAGACCCTGCAACATCTGAAAGGGTTTGAAAAGCTGTCTGTTTAGAAGATCTCAGTCTAAGCTCCTCATGAGTACAACAATATCCAAAGCGATGTGCAAAACTTTCTTATTAGGTTGACTTTAAGATCTAATGAGTCATGGGGATCTAAGGATACTTTCTCCCCCTGGTCTTTTTTCTGTTTCTTTGGTTCCCTTGTGTCCCAGCTCCATGTGCAAGGCACTAGGGTTGTCTAAAGTTGGTGAAACTCTTGCTCAATCTTTAAGCAGTGCAAGGGGGACCACTGAAATACACAATTGATCAAGTCCTGCATGATATAGGGATGGGTATTTTAGGTTCTTCAGAGTAGAGCGCCCATAATTCAAAATTTGGTTCTTATTGACTGCTTCTTGTAACATCACTTTGAATAACTACACTAAAGTCATCTTCTGGGTGAAGGTGAGATGGGACGAAGGGAATGGAGAGGGCAGAGAACCGTTTTCTGCCACTGTAATGACATGGTGTAGGATATACATCTTTCCAGTGCTTGCCTCACAGTAGGGGCCCAAGCCATAGTGCCTGTGTTCAGTCTCCATGGTGATAGGTAGTGATCAAGGGGCACTTCTTATCTCCACTTGGGTCACCTCTTTTAATGTGTGTTTTGAGAATTCACACAATCCAGAGTTGTGAGTAAATCTCCAAATGTGGATAGGACAGCAAAAGTGATGGTTGAAAACCCCATTATTTGGATCACCACCAGTTCTTGGGCAAAAATCCATGACTAATGGTTTGAATCTACCCCATCAATCTCTAGGTGGGGTGTGGTACTGTTCTGCCTTTCTGAAATGTAGGCCTTTAATGTGGCCATGAATATATGAGCACCTTACCCTGGGGAAGATGCCCTCCTTCAGCTCTCCAGTGACCAAAGAAATGATTCATAATTCTTCATCCCAGAGTCCTGGGACCCTTTCTTCTCTTAGGTCACTTTGAATAAAGCCTACCCGTAGAAGAGCTTTGAAAAATACATGTTTTATTTTCTATTATGAAATAATTAGCTGCTTAGTGTACTCACTATTTTTGTGTCTCAAGCATCTTAAAGCATGTCAAATCTGTCTCCTCTCCATTTCAAGGAAGAGAAAATGCAGCCTTTAGTTTGCTACAATCTTCCCTATCTCCCATCCTCTCCAGTGTATCTGTTGCTAAGAATTTTGTTTAGGGGGAAAAATCTAAAAATTATATGCTTGTAGATTATTTTGCACAGACTGATGTTTCAAAAGATTCCTTAAGATAAAACACAATTCATAGTTGCAGTTTTGTAGCTGCTTGGTGAGGTGGTGACACGGCATAATGCTTAATATAGCTTATTTTTATTTATTTGTTTTACACCCACCTAATAGCAAAAAGACACAATGACATGGAGAGCCATAAAGCCAAACAACTCTCCCATTTCATTTTACAGCACAAGGTGGGGAAAGACACAATTTGGTATCCTGACCATTTTTATAGGGGGTTGGAGACAGGTTAGACATGTCTGAAATATGTCCTTCAATTCTTAGAACTCTTTCAGGCATTCCTGCCGAAGGATGTTCCTTGGAGAAATACTGCTATAAATACAGGATGTTTTCATTACTGCATGTGGTTGATTCAGCCTGTTGGCTACATGACATTGAGAAGAAGTGCCTGAGAAACGACTTCATATAGACAGCGTTCAAACAGTCCCTAGAGCTCCCCAGATTAGAATGACTCTAGTGGGAGCGCTTGGAAATGAATGTTCATATATCACTGAGGTCTTTAAAAACAGGTTTAAGGTTCTGTAGGCTGTCTCCCTTAGTGCAGTGAAATGATGGAATGATAGCATGTATGGAGATTAATTTCTGCCTATGAAACTTTCCAGTTCTTCTTATTCAGGAAAGCTACAAAATCAATAACTCAAGTAGCAAAAATAAAAATGAAACAACAACAACAAAAATACTCACACAGACACAAAGATGGAGGAGGAGGAGGTTTTAACTGGGAAATAAATAGGAAATATAGGGGCATAGAGTGTAAGTTTAACTTTTGTATTTCCTTTGGAAATGTATAGCCACATGGCCAGCGAGCAAAAGCTGGGTCTTCTAAGATTTATGCTATTTTAAATAATAATATTTCATATTTATGTAGTTCTTTACAATTTATAAATATTTCTGTTTCTTTTATTTGAGTCTCAAAATAACCTGGGCAGATGGGTAATATTTTACAAGGAGGTGGACATGAACCTTGGAAGATAAAGAGACATACCCAAGGTCACATGGCTAACAGGTCTCTAGATCTGCTGACTCCCAATCTGACATTCTTCACACCATTCCATGCTAAAAAATAAACTGTTGTTTCTGTATTCTAGTAATATTGCCAGTGTTGTAAAAATATTACCACCCCTACTTTGCTGATCAAAAATTAACTACTTGTTATTGAATAGAGGTTTTATGGCATGAAAGATAGAGGAATATAGCACTTTCCTGTAGGATGGGTAAGGAATTGACAGAAAGATGCATCATACAGAGATGTTGAATTGCTAATGAAACATGCAATTTTGTAGTGCTTATTGCAATAATATAGACAATAATGAGCAGGTTGAAACAAAGCAGAATTATGAATTGGGAAAATTATTTATGATAGTTAAGTTAGTCTGTGGGCAGGATAAAATTTATGAGCAAGGGCAACCTTTGGCTGCCAAGACAATGGTAATACAATTTTGTGTGCAAAATAAAGCTAATTACCTTTCCCCTTGCTTGTCATTGCCATGGGAAATTTCCTTCCTTATTCCTCCTTCTTTCTTCTTTCTCTCTCTCCCTCCCCTTTTTCCTCCCTCCCCCCTTCCATCCCTCCTTCCTTTTACCCTTTTTTTTTGTTGCAACACACTAAGCAATTTAGGAACTACTGTCAGAGAAATTTAAGAAGACACATAAATAAGGTTGTAGGTAGCTCATTATCTATGAACATGTCATTTTTTTCTAAGAGAATGTACTTATGGCTGTGAATTGAAAGGAGATTCCTGGATATTTCCGAGACATGAAAACCAACCAACCAACCATAAAAACAAAATAAAACCACAGCAACAAAAAATAAGCCTTGATTCCCGGCCAAGTTGAGCATTTTATACCTTTCTTTTTTCCTAATGGTAGTGATATTGACTGTTTTATGTTGATGAGATATTGGCATCACATTGTCATGGTAGTATTTCAGGACAGTAATACACCCTTTAAAGTTTTCAACATTATTTTACCAGTATTAATACTGCTAGTAGTAAGAATTGCTTTCTACTGTAAGCCAGGAACCATGTTGGCTTGAAAGACATGTTCTTTATATCAGCCCTCAAGCTTAGCTATTATTATTGTGATTCTATTAAGAAATAAAATAAGGTTCAGAGATGATAAGTAACTTACTCAAAAGTCCCAGAGTCAATAAGACAGTGGTAGCCCTGGGAGTAAAATTTTGGTCTTCTGAGCACTTAAATTCTGTTCAAAATGCATTCATGTGGGAAGCATTTTGATGTAATTTTCTCATTTATTTTTTAACTCTACAAAGCACTTAAATTCTTTCTTTTCTTAAGTAGAGGTTCAGAGAAGAATGCTGAAAATTCAAGATGCCCAGCTATTAAATTTCAAAACTTCCAAGTCCAGAGTTCTTTCTATTATATCACAGAATATTTGTTATGATGACATTCATATTATCTGAAATATATCAAATTCCCAGAGTATCTTTCTCAGGATTTTTCTTTCTTTTTTTCTTCGATCAAATAGGATTCCTCAAATATAGAAAATGCTTGCTGATTTATTAAGAAACAATAACATGGGTTACCATTCAGGAGAAAATATTCCTAATGAACACAGTGAGGAACATCACTCAAATTAAAAAAAACAAAGAATTTTATGGACATATCAGTATTACTTTACTTAAAGTGTACAGTTGAATGGTTTTTAGTGTATTTCCCAAGCTGTGCAGTTTTCACCATCAGTAATATTAGAACATTTTAACCAGCCCAACAGGAAACCCCATACTCAGTAACAGTCATTCCCATTTTCCTCTAGAAACTCTCCAGTCTTTGGCAAGCATTAATCTATTTTCTATCTCTATGGATATGTTTACCCTGCATATTTCATGTAAAATGTGGTCTTTTATTATGTTTTCTTTCACTTAGTGTAATTTTTTCAAGGTTCATCTATGTGGTACTTGGTTCCTTTTTAATGGAGAAGTAATATTCCATGTTATGGATATGGCACATTACAGTTATCCGTTCATGAGTTGATGGACATTTGAGTTGTTTCCCTTTTCAGCCATTATGAATAATGCAACTATGAGCATTCACATGCAAATTTTGTGTCGATATATACTTCATTCTCAGGAAAGAAATTACTGGGATATATAGTAACTCTATGTTAACTTGTTGAGTAGCCACTGGGTCTTTTTCCAGGTAGCTATACTATTTTTATATTCCCATCAGCAGGTATGAATGTTGCAATTTGCTAATATCTTGGTCAACTTTTGCTATCATCTGTCTTTTTGATTCTTGCCATCTTGGTGAATGTGAAGTAGTATCTCATTATAGCATTGATTTGTCAAAGAGCATTCCCCAGGAGCACTCGGGCCACAGTAACATATTTGCTCTCTAATTCTTAGAACCTGTGAATATTATATGTTCAAAAGGATGAGTATTATCTTATATGGTAAAATATGGAAGTAAATATTTTGAGAGGAAAGGTATATCCTGGATTATTTGAATGGGCCCTATATGTAATTTATTAGTCAGCTTCATGTTACTATGATAAAAAGCTTTGGAGTTTTCTGTCCATGGTCATGGCTTTGGGGCCCTGGTGAGGTAGGACATCACGGTGGTAGCATATCATGGTCACAAACAAAGAACTAACATTGTAAGCCAGGAAATAAGGTAGAGATAGGAAGAGACTGGGTTCCACAGTCCCTTCAAGGATACGGCCCTAGTGACCTAAGGGCCTCCTACTATGCTTCCCCTCCTGGGCTCCTCTCCCAGTAGTGCCATCCTGAGACCAAACCTTTAACACATGGATCAAACAATAGTGTGCACTTATGTGTGTCCTTCTGACAGACAGTGTGATGAAACTTGCCATGGAGATACTCACAGAAAGGGATCTGCAGCTAGAGGCATAAAGTCCAGTGTTGCAGCCATACAGCAAAGAGCACCACTAGCCACCAGGAGCCAGAAGAATGGTTTCTCCCCAGAACCCCCAAGAGGAGTGCAGCCCTGCTGACACCTTCATTCCAGGTGGCTGCTCTCCAGAATTGTGCAAATTTCTGTTGTTTAAAGCCATCAAGCGCATGGTAAATGTGTTACAGCAGCCTTAGTAAAACTAACAAGCTGCCTTTATTAATAGTCAGGGACAAGCAAATTGAAGGTGCAAAATAATTTCTCTATCTATCTTCAGAATATTAAAAAAAAAAAAGACTTAAGTACTCTGAGGAAGTGGAGCCACTGAAAACTCAAACGTTGCTGGTGAGGTAGACATTGTAACCTCCCTGCTCATCCATTTAGGAGGATCTTCTAAAGCTGAGTACTGTACATGCTTCTCCTGATTTGATCATTCTGTTTATAGGTGACACACCTGTTATGGTTTGTGTCTAGATGTCCCCCCCAAAGCCTCTTGTGGTCATGCGGCATGGGCTTTTTGGAGGCAGTTGAATCTAGAGCTTGTGATTAATTCATGGTCCAGTGTTGAGATTATGGGTATGAGTACTACACAGGGTGGGTAGTCTGCATATAATATAAGGGACAGAAAGTGGACACTCCCCCCCCTCATTGCTTTTGCTGTCTTCCACCTACGTGGACTATTGCTCCTCTCCCATGTGCTAGCCTGCTCTGGAGGTAGCCGATTATGGACCAAAACCTCTACAAACTGAGCTAAATAAACCTTTCCCCCTTGAACTTTGGATGTTGAGTATTTTGTCCCAGCAATGAGAAAGTAACTAAGAATAACACCTAAGAGAAATACATACTTTCACCCAAAATCATGGGCATAAATGCCATAATAACATTGCTTCTAGTAGCTCCACTTTGGATTAGAAGCACAGCATGATGTGTTCATATTATGGAGTGCAATATAAAAAGAATGGAAAACTACAGCTTCATACAACAACACAGGTTAGTCTTACAAATCCAATGGTAAGAAAAGAAGCCAGACACAAAAGTGTACTTACAGTATTATTGCATTTCTATAGGATTTCAGAAATAGGCAAAACTAATTCATAGCATGTTATGGGTTATACCCCCAAAGCCTCATGCACTCATAGGTGGGCCTTTTTTTGGAGGTGGCTGGATCTAGGTATGAATATGGATTATGGGTGTGTGATAACTAGAGAAGTCCACTGACTAGTTAGGCAAAGTTTTGGATATGAATAATGGGAAGGTCCACCCTGGATGTGGGTGGCACCAACCAATAGGCTTATAGCCTGGATAGGATAAAGGGGAAAGGGAGATTCCATAGTGCTGCTTGCTGCTTCCTACCAGACCTGCCATAAACTGCTTTGCCTCTGCTATCCTGCCCTGCCTTGGAGCCAGCTGACTATGTACTGGAAACCTTTACAAATTGTGAGCTAAAATAAACCTTTCCAAGTTCATTTTTGTGTGTGTGTGTGTGTTTTTTTTTTTTTGAGACAAGCCCAGGCTGGGCTCAAACTTGTGGCAATCTTTCTGCCTCAGCCTTCCAACTGCTGGGATTACAGGCATGTATCACCACACTTGGTTCAAACCTTCCCTCCTTTAACTCTGGGTGTCAGGTATTTTTTTCTAGTAATGAGAAAAGTAACTAAGACAGAGAATTACAAGTTAGGATAGTAGTTAACCTTTTAAAAGGGGCAATGACAAGAGGATTATTGAAAGATTTAGCTTTTTTTTTTTAAAAAAAGGAAATGAGATTAATAAAATCTGTCAATTCATAGGATTGTGTTTCATTTATTCAACAAGTATTCATTGAGTTACTATTGCTTACTCATTCAATGCTAGGATTATAGGAGTAAACAAGACAAAGTTTCTGCAGTCATAGAGTTGATGTTGCAGTGGTTCCTTTTTTAAGTAGTGGGGGGTGCTGTTACATTGTGGTTGTTAAGGATTCATGTACATGGCTTTCAGTCTTAGGTAGTCCTTTCCCACATTGAGTCTGGGTTAGACCATGTGACCTCTTTTAGCCAATGAGACATTGGCAGAGTTGATGCAACAGAAGCTTGTTAACTGCTTGCACTATGAGGCTTAGGCTGTTGGTGTGCTCCTATTCGGAAGCTAGTTGCTGTGCTGCGGGAAAGCTCGAACTTGATGGCCAAATATTGGATGTCCACATGACTGGGGAAATGGACTGGTGGATAAGAATCCCTCATGGATGTTTCAGGCCTCACCAAGCTCCCAGCTCAGTGCCAGCAAATAAATGACTTCAGCTATACCATGTGGGGCAGGAAAGCCACCTGACACAGCCCAGTCAGCTCACACGTTGGTGAGAAATGATCTAATTGTTGTGGATTTTTTAAAGCACTAAATTTTGGTGTGGTTTATTACACAGTATTAGATAACCGAAGCAAATAACAAACAGGTGAGTAAATAAATAATGAACACAATTTTAAGGTGTTGTTCTGGACTATAAAAATTAAATAAGGCAATGGAATAAAGAAGACAGGAAATTTCATGGACTAATGTAGGTACATTTTGAAGTTGTTGAAGTCACATGTACTTTTATTATTGGGGTGTTTTATACAGAAAATGCAGAATTACCCATTGCTGGCTGAGACTGTCAGGTATTATACAGGATAAACAGGAAAGGAGGATACTGGCACTGGAGTTAGGAGACCTGGATTGGAGTTAAGTCTGGGTTTTTGACCTTGGACACAGCATTGGTCCTTTGCAAGCTTCAGTTTCCTCATCTCTAATATGGGGCTAATCATACTCATCTTGCTTACCCTCAAGGATAATTAGGAAGGATATACTTGGTAATAGATGAAAAAATACCCCAAAGTTTCACAGTGTAATTTATATAAAAATCATTTCTATGAAAATAAAGAGGGGCTGGGGATTTAGCTCAGTGGCACAGTGCCTGCCTGGCAAGCACAAGGTCGTGAGTTCGATTCCCGGTACTGGAACAAAACAAAACAAAACAAAACAAAAAAAAACCAAAACCACCCCCGCCCCCAAAATAACAAAGTTATTGGGCTGGGGATTTAGCTCAGTGGCACAGTGCCTGCCTGGTAAGCGCAACGTTGTCAGTTCCATTCCCAGTACTGGAAAAAACAACAACAAAAAACCAAAAAAAAAAAAAGAAAATAAAGATATTTTGATCACCCATTTGCTCCTTGAGGTTTCTGCTCTGTTCATAAGATGATAACATTTAAAGCCAATGCCGTACATGTGATCTGCCATAACCCATCTGTCTGCACTTCCAACTGGTATGGGCCATGTTACATATTAGCCTTTTTATTTATTTTTATTTATTGGGACCACAGTTCTGCACTTTTAAATAATCCACGAAGGTGTCACTGAAAGTTGATATTCTCTATTTTGATAATGAAGTAAAACACCAATGAACAACCTTATTAATGCAAAAAGTCACACAATCCAAAGCCTTTCTCCCATTAGGGCAAAACTGAACATATGTCACACTACTGCATGTGCAAAGTGTAACTTACATCAGCAGTGAATTCCCCTATGGAAAAATTGATTTGCTTTTAAATTTTAATCTGCTTCTTTTTTTTCTTGTATAGATCCTGGTGAGTTTTTTTCCCCTTCACATCTCTTGTACAAAGAATGTTGGTTTGTACAAGAAACACATCATTCTCTAATCCAAACAGTAAAAAGAGAAACAAACTGCAGAGGAAAAAAGGAAAGAAATAAAAGGGAAAAAATAACAAATTGGTCATTAAACGGAAAAAGATGCACAAGATAAAAGAGAGGGCGGCAAGACACACGTCTACTATATTGGGCTTCGGTGCAGATGTAAGTATAAAATGCTCCACAAGTCCTGTAATTGAGAAAATCTATCAAGTGTCCTGACAGCTGTTCCGGCATTTCCAGAAGCGATAAAACTTGAATTTATCTCACTTCTAGAAAAAGGGGCAGTATCACCTTCTGGCGGCTTTAATGAAATGCCATAAAATTTGAGGAAAAACTGTGTTGTAAAGTCATAAAAAGGTAGTCGGAAGTGGATTGTTGGAAATGCTGTGGGAGGGGCTGGTGCCTCTGAAGAGTGACCAGAGGGGGCAGAGGCTGCTCATGGTCATGAGCCAGTGACTTGTGCAGTTTCCCCTGGCAACTAGGGACAGCAGAGACCCTGAAGACTCATGAAGCTCAGCCCTGGCGGCCCCACCTGTCTGCACAATTACACAACCTGGCAAAGGCCTTCATGGCTCTGTTGACTTTTTCTGTGCTAGACAGGGACTCATTAGCTTTTTTCAGGGCTCACCAGCCCCGTTTCAGTCTGCAGAAGTGGTACGCATTTCTCCCAAAGGAAGGAATAGAGTGAATTGTAGTGGACTGTCCCCAACAATAAGGTCACTTTTCCAAGCTGCAGACCTGCGTAGGAGGCTCCCATTTCAGTGCTCATGGGGGGTCTAGAACATCCACAGCCAGACGTTCCTATTCTGTTTTGGACTTCATGACCCAGAGCTTGGTGTGAGTAACCTTCTCTCCTTCTGTCTGGTGTTAGTTCTACCCTTTCAAGGCTATGTATGGGCCACTTCTCCTGGATGATGAAAGCCATGAGGATGGGATTGTCTCCTCTGGCACATGGCTTCACAGTCTGCACATGGTAGGAACTCACTGGTATTCTCCAAGAGGAGGAACATGTCTTGAGAG
This sequence comes from Chinchilla lanigera, assembly GCF_000276665.1. Taxonomy (NCBI): domain Eukaryota; kingdom Metazoa; phylum Chordata; class Mammalia; order Rodentia; family Chinchillidae; genus Chinchilla; species Chinchilla lanigera. Next base: position 7,592,974 of record NW_004955457.1, read on the forward strand.
CCTCCTTTGTAAGTTACTACCATTTATTTTTCATTTACTTTGGTGGTTGACTGTCTGCCTGTGGTATGGAGCTACAGTCACCCTTTAAGATTGTTGTAGAGGGAGCAGTTACATGGTATTGTACTTTATATTTTCAAAGTTTGATAACTTAGTAAAGTTATATTAAATACATATATAGAGTTCCATTTCAACTATAAAGAGAGGCCCTGAGCCTTAGATCACTTTCTGTGGCCAATCAAGCTTTGTGTAAATGTAATAAAGTTAACATAGGGAAGAAGGACTGCAAATGAGGGGTTTATTTATGGGGATGGTAGTGTATGCTTATAATCCCAGCATTCCTGGAGGTTAAAGCAGGAGGGTCCCAAATTTGAGCCTCTCCCGGGGAACTTAGTGACTTGGTGGGAACTTGTCTCAAAAAAAGAAAATAAAGGGCAAGGGTTGTAGGTAAATGCTAAGGCCTTGAGTTCAATCCCCAATACCACACACACACACACACACACAAACACACACACACACACACACACACACACGCAGAGGTTTATATGTGAAGAATAGAAAGACCTGCTAAGAGCTAACATTATTAAAGAAAAAGGTATTCTGAATTGAAACATGGAAACAGCTGTGAGAAAAATGGTAACAAAGACCTCTTGAAAATGTTTTGATTGAAAAAAAAATTTAAAATAAATAAAAATTAAGAAAAGATGATTTGGGGAATGGTGCAAGGACCGAGAGGATCAATAAGGTTAATGAAGACAAAGAGAATAAAAATGGGTTGGGAAATTTAAAGATGGTAACGGGTATTCTTTTTCCTCAATGAACTGATGACCTTGAGCTGACAGCATAGAGGAAGTTTCCATGGTATAGGTCTGACCCAAACCACCAGTTAAAGGAGTATCAGTAAGAATGTCAATCTTTGGCAAATCTTGGGAGCACTGTTATTGAGTTATGGCTGTCACTTGAGCAGTGTCTTCAGTGGAATAGGATATAAATTTCTCCAAGACAAGAGGGAGTGCTCGGAAGTCAACCAAGTTTAGTGATCATCCTTTCCTTTTTCTGCTCTCAAGCCCTTTGTCAGCTTCAGAACTGGTAAGTCAGCTATTAAATTAGAGATGAAATAACTCCAGACTCCAGATGTGGCTGCCTCATACTTCTGACTTTAGCCAGATGTGCCCAAATCATCACATTCATCATGATCAGAATGGAGGTGTTAGGAAATTGTCATAGACACAGGCCCAGGAGTTCAGGTTCCTGGCTCTTTCGCGCTCCGAGATTCCCTTTCCAAGGCACAGCTCAAGGGGTAGGGAGCTTGGTGAATGCCCCTCAAAAGTTCTTCAAAAGGAGGCGTACATTTTATTTTGTGGATAATCACTCACAGCTTGAGCTTTCAGTGTTCTCCATTAGATCATTTTAAAAGCTCTTTGTGTAGCCATATTAGGCAGCCACCCCTAATCTTGCAGCTTTTCTGTCCCAGGGGCAGAATTTTCCTTGTTTAATTGGTTTCTGTTTTGGGGAAAAGCCTTCAACTTTTCTTCTGTCTGCGTTCACCACTTTGGGTCCCTGGGAAGTTTGAATGGGCACCAGTTTGCATGGGGACAGTGCTGAAGGCAGCATGGGAGGATCCTGAATCCCAGCTAGGTTTAGAGAACAGGGTTTATTAATGGAAACTCATGGTAGTTGTGCTGGGGCCCTGCAGGCTGGACTAAAGTCCTGCAGTTTAGGGCAGTTAGCTACAGTTATTCTGGTCCAGGCATGAGCTACTCTCCAGAGTAATATTACAAAGCCAGAGATGAACACTGTCCCATCTATTCCAATCTTTAAATCACCTGCCTTACAAACTGGAGGTCAGATTGCAGAAAGCTGATGGTGTGAGGGCCTGGCAGCTGGTACTTGGATGTGTGTAAAATGAGTGTGTGTTTTCCATCATTTCTGTCTTAGCTTGTAGCCCACATCATTATAACTGCTTTTGTCAGGTGTGACTTGAGCCCTGGTTAGAACATGATTAGAAAGGAGTGAACCATGTCCTGTATTTAGTTTAAGGGTTATATTTATCAGGAATGGTTTTACTGAAGGTCTTAAACTTTCCTCTAAAAATTTTTGGCTCAAAGTAGAACTTTTTGCCAAGTGAAATAATAGCTATCTGGATTGAATGGTCTCTTGTCTTAGCTAAAACAAAATGGACAGTGACAACAAAAACCATCACAGGTAGGTTCCAGATGTTTGCTGCTGTCCAAGCAGGGTAGGTCACCAAGACAACATGATTCTTTTTACTAAGTCAAAGATACTAGAATTATTTGAAAACAATCTTTAGAATATTCTAGCCTTTCATTGACGTTCCACCTCTGACTCAGAGGACGCACTGTTCTTTGAAATGTTTTCTACTCTTCACCTTGACCTGTGGAATAACTTCAGCCTCCTCTCACTTCTCCTCAAACGCAGAGGGGATGTGAAATGGTAGCAAGAATCAAGAATAATTTTAATTCATTTGAAAGTCGAGGAAACTTATTTTTCAAATACATTCTCTCAAATCCAGATTTGTCTGACAGATGTTCTCAGCTGCTGAGCTCCTTCCATCTGTAATTGAGTTTCCCTCTGCCTGGGCTGCTGACATCTGTTGCAATGCAGATACATACTTAAGTACCTGCGATTTCTCTGTCGAGCTTCGTGTCGTGTTAAAGACTGTGAACTTTGCAGGGATGAGGGGAGGCACTGCTGCCCCAGGGCTGCAGGCAGAAAGAGATTTCATGTCTTTTTCATGCTTCTGATGCCTCAGCATCTTTTCCTCTCTGAAATTGAGGCTCTCAAAGGTTTTCAAGGGAACATAAAGTGTTTATTTAATAGTGCAATTAATTGTCTCGCTTTTCTTCTGGAGCCACCTCAAATCAGCACACGCTAAGACTTAGCAGGGAGGCAGAGTTTGTGTCTTCAGAGTCTCCTGACAGGGTGGATTAGATAAATTACCATGCAATTCTCTGAAGTATCTTTTTAAAAAAAGAAAAAGCACTGCACATTGCATTTAAAGATGCTGATCCTTTAGCTCAGCGGCAAAAGCGCCTGCCTGGCAAGCGCAAGGTCGTGAGTTCGGTTCCAGGTACCAGAGAAAAACCAAAAAAAAAAAAAAAAAAAGATGCTGATCTTTGTCCTCTTTTCTTTTTGATCTCCTTCCCCCATCATTAGCATAAAGCAAAGGTCATTTGAAGCATGGATTGAGTTTAATCATCCCATCATTAATTAATTCACTAAACAAATATTTATTGAGTCTCTGTTTTATGGCAGTATTGTGCCAGATCCTGTGGATAGACAGGCTAATATGACACGGGATCGGTCTTCAGAGAATTTTAGTAGCCTTTTGTTTTAGAAAAAATAGTGAGACTTACCCAGGTTCCAAGGCCTTGGGGGAGGGGAGAAAGGACAACAATTTCATGCCAAAGGAAAAATTACAAGTACTGATAAGAATGCAAACCTATTATTAGGTTAAATATTCTCCCCTTTACCAGGGATATGTTTTTGCTGTTTCACAGGAAAGTGACAGTCTTTACTATACACCAATTAGTCTGGAGCACACAAGGATGGAGGAAATGGAGTGTTTATTCTTCTGATCCTTCCTACCTCTCCCACTGTAGACAGTCAGCTGAAATCTGTGGCATAGCACTTGATTGTCTTTGTCATTTCTTCAGGTAGCTTTTGGGACCACAATAGAAGCACGAAATTATCCAAAAAATTAAAAAGGTTTATCACAACCTTTAACCTGGACATCATTTCTACCATTACCATCATTTCAATTTTGTACAACACCATCAAAGGGCTTAACATGTTGTGTGACTGTGTGGTTTGTGCCATTTAATTGACTCAGGAGTGAGTTTTTCTATGAGAGTCTGTCCCACTGAGATTGGCAGCAGATGGAAGGATTGAAGGGTAAAGCCACAAGCTACTTGAAAGTAGGTGCTATGGCTTGAAAGTTTGTCCTCTCCAAGAGACAAGCTGGAAATTTAATTGCCTTTGGGGGTACTGAGAAGTGGGACTTTTAAGAGATGTTCAGGGCCTAGGGCTTCACCTTCTTCAATGGAACAGTGCTATCTCTGGAGTGGGTTTCCTCCCTCTTGCCCTCTGTGTCCTTTTTTTTTTTTTCCTCTGTCTCCTTTTGTCACGCAATGCCTCGGGGTAGGTAGTGATGCAGAGAGAAGCTCCTTACCATATGCCCACACCTTGAAATTAGACTTCCCAGCTCTCAGAACTGAGCCAGTAAATATCTCTTCTGTATAAATTACCAGTCTCAGATAGTTTGTTGTGGCAGCACAAAATGTACTAAGACAGTAGGTCTGATGCAAAAGATGATGCAAAATTTGAATTACTTATCACGGTTTCTTATAATATCGTGAACTGTTGGTCCTGGGCTGCACCTGGTCTACAAATATGTCATAAGTTTTAAAATTAGTTGCTACCTTGTAAAATCTGGAAGATTTCACATTAAAGTAGATATTCTGTTTAAAAACGCAGCACCTGATAACACAGAGTTTATACTACTACATGGCTAGCGTGAGTTGGAACTGAGTTTCAGTTACTTCCTTAGAGGTGACTCGCACCCTTGAGGTAACAGCAGGCCCACTACTCTGTAGTGCTCACAAGCAGCCTGCGTCATTATCCATTACCCACCTCCTCTACATGAATCGGCTGCACAAAAGTATTTGTAGTCAATCAATCAGTCAAAAAGTTTCTACTGGGGCTCTGATCTGTCCCTGTGTACTCACTGGATCTTATACGAGGAGTCAAAATATTCCTGTCCTCAAGAGGAGGGAGAGAGCACTGTGTAACAACTGGACACACAGACTAGAAAAGAAATCCAGCTAAGAATTCAAGGGAGGGGTGCATTAATGTTCTTAGGCATTAGGGTTCCCCGTCTTACCAAGTTCTGTTTCTCAGGGAAAAAAGGAAAAAATAAAGCATTTATTTTAGGAAAAGGGGAATTTCTTTTTCCTTTTTTTTTTTTTGAAAGGGAAGTTCTTTACAAAAGTAGAAATGTACTTATTTAACATGTCTCAGTGCATAAAGTATTTGTATTCTAACCACATTTTCAAGAAAATCTTTTTATTATGCAGAATGAGAGCCCGATCCCAGGCCATAAGTATTACTTACACCTGGGAGAATATAAAAAGAAGCGATGCTGAATAGTCTGTAGAGATTTGAAAGGAAGATTAGCAGCCCTAGTTCCATTCTGCAACCCTTTGGGGGCCCATACAGAAAGTCTCATGTGTAAAGACAATTGTAATTGTTGAGAAAGACCTGGGCAATGTTTTAAAATTCTAGGTTTAATTTAATATCGACTCTCTGGCTAGACTTGTGGTCTGGGTTTGCTTTCTGAGAGAAAGGCTGACATAGAAAGCAGGAAAGGTCAAGGTCTTATTGGCATTAAATGAGAAAGAGTTGGCTACTTTCCCTGGGAGTGAACTCAGAGTCCATTATGCCACCACTTTGCTTATATCTGAAAACAAGAGCTAGTCGTTATGGCTGGAAAATTTAAAGCCACCATTGATGGCTGGGAGATTCTAGTCTCTCGTATGAATTAGCCCATACGTGTACAAACATGAGACGCCATGCTTCCAGTAGTGAGCGCTGATCATTGAAGTCATGGAGCAACTAAAAATTGTCAGTAAAATCTCTGCTTGAGCTTAATATGTATTGATGACTTATTATATCTAGATGCTGTGCTGAGTGTTTTATATGCTCTATTCAATTCTTATGGCATTCTTATGAGGTGATTCAGGCCATACGCTTTTACAGATACAAAAGGGAGGTAGAGGGACTGGGGATAAATCTCCATGGCACAGAGCCTGCCTGGCAAGTGCAAGGTCCTGCGTTCGATTCCTGGTACAAGAAAAGAAAGAAAGAAAGAAAAATAGAGGCAGAGAGGTTGAATAACTTATCCAAGATCAACAGATAGCAAAAGATACCAATCGAAACTGAACCCAAGCAGCTGGATGCCAGTAAGCATGTTACTACCCCCGGGCTATGCATATGTCCCTGTGTCTTGGTCTTTCACTATGTGGATTATAGGCCCTCAAATGTTTCCTTTTAGAGGAAACTAGATAACTTAGACACCTGGGGACATCCATGGCTTTCAAGCCATCTCCACTGCTGAGCAAAGGACTGCAGTCATTTTGTTTGTTCCTACTCTTGTACTCTTAGCTACTGCTGAAGAAAATAACAAAGTCAGGGCGAAAAAGTTCACCACCAAAGACAACGTAAGTTCAGAAAGGGCAGTTGAACAAGGCTCGCATTCATTTGGAGAAGTGCTGATGACAACAGCTATTTCAGACATGTTAAGGCTTTAAGCTTTAGGTCATACCCAAACCCTCCAGAACTGGAGACCTTGACAGATGACCTGTCCTTTGATGAGCTGAGAAAATGAAGCCTTTCTAACCTGAGCTAGTGTCTCCTTCCTTGCTAGAATGACCTTATGTGTGCACTCCTTCTTTACCCTTTTCCTCTGATCTCAGGGGAAGAAAAACTCCAATCTTTCTTTGAAAAACCAATTCTATGCTTACGCCCACCATTCTTTTCCCACCTGCTGCTTCCAAGCCCAGCTTCCCCAGTTACTTCTGGTGTTTCCCAAACACAGGGACTCTCTCCTTCCAGTGCTTGCAGAGGATCATGATCAGCTTAATGTCTGGACTAGGCTGTCTGGCCGTGTACCTGTTTATTAAAGGCTGCCATTGATCTGCTGTGTAACATTGGGAAATTTATGTAACTTCCCTAAGATTCGCATAAAAATGATTGTGAAGCTTAATATCATTTGCAGGATTAAGTGGTTAAAACTTACCCAAGCCCTTCTTCGTCTCCTCAGTTTCCATTTGTGATCATCACTTCAGCTATTCTGTGGTCAATGATGTGACTCCTCATCCAACTTGCTTTGGTTTTAACTAGCTGTCTTTCCAACAAGTGAAGTGGGCTGCTAGTCCAGAGCTCATGAATATCTATGGTCTCTACCCCAAACTGAATCATCCTCTCTGCTCTGTCCCTTCTGCTTCACAGATTGTCATCTTCCATGGTCTTTTTCAAAACAATAATTTCCCTGTACGCTCTCCTTATGCTCTCAATTTTCTTTAAAAGGAGGAAACCTCACTAATACTGAAAGATTTGGTAGAATTAATAGACTGGTTCTGGAATCTGCGTACCTGGGTTCAAGTCCTAGTGTTGCCTCTCACTATAGGTGTGACCCCTCTCTGTGTCCCAGTCTGTCATCTACTTTGTAGGGTTGTCTTGAAACTTAAGATGGAGGAAGTGCTTAAAAGAGTGCTTGTTATGATTAAACACTTAGGAAAATGGTTTTTACTGTTTTAATAATTAGCACTTGGGTCCCTCTTTCTTGTCCTGTATCAATAGATCAAGTAAATATGAGAATTACATGGATTTTAGAATCATGATCAGAGTCGAGGATATCAGGATCATCACTAACAAACACTAGTTAATGGATGAGGAAATCTATTATGGTGGATTATGGTCATATAAAATTCTGAATAATGAAGGTCAGGAATATTGCCTTATTCCCAGCAGTTATAGCTGGAGAATCTTGATAAAGTCTAAAAAGTCTTCCTAGTTTGATTCAAAGTCCTCCTGCCATCCCAGCTTGATTGGTTCTAATAGAACTCTGATTAGGGCAATCTGTCTGTAGAAGAAATTGGGAGCAAAGTGTACAGAGCATACCAACACTGGAAGGGCCAATACTTTGCTTCCACAGGCGAGGAGGGCGCACTGATATTTGTGAGCCTGCCTCCTCATTCAAGAACTGCAGAGTTCTAGATCCACTAGGGAGCCCCACCTCTGGGGAGGTGAGAAGCTGGGTGCAGAGAGACGTGTGCTGACTGTTGACTCAGTTTGTGCATTTCCTGTGTGGTTCTTGTGCCTTTCATCTAAGTTACTGACTCAGCTTAACCCTGCTTAGCTTGCAGGACCTTTCAGGGAAATCAGAGCAGGAGATGCAGTCACTGCAAGTTGTCACACATGATTAAGTAGCCAGAGGGAGTGATTTATGTGGAGAGATTGAAATCCCTAAATATGTATGGCCGTGTGCTGCTCTGATTGAGTGGGGCTTCAGGTATTTGAAAACTGCCCTGTGGGAAGCCTGCAGACCTCGCTAGGGGTGGGACTACTTTCAAGGGGCTGAAGGGCCATCTAGGTGGCAGAAATTCGAAGACATTACAACAGGGTACTACTTCCTGACAGAGCTGGAAAGATTAGATTTGCCCAGGGAATTCTTCTCCAACATTTATATTGTCAGGCCCCTGGTTATCTCTGGAATTTTCCATATGATGTTCTGCTTCGTCAGATCCATACACTGTTCTGGGGAGCTCTTCCTCCCTTCCTCTGCAGGGTCCTCCACCCCCGGGGGTTCTGTTTATTTCCTTCTGCTCTCCATCCTCTAAGCACCTTCCCCACTTTCTCTTTTGTTGCTCTATTACCCTCCACTCTGTTCCCTTCTGCACTCCCAGTCACATACAGCTTGGAGCCCTGATTCTCAGTGAGGACTGTGCAGCAGGAGTTCTTCGGATAAACTATTTCCTATTAAGCTATCTGCCAGATAATTAACTGACTCCCCAAGTGAACACTGACCAAGTGTTGAGACTTTAAGCACTGTGTGCATTAGTGTGAGTGTCTATGCTTGTGTTTGAGGGTGTAGAGAGTGGAGGAATGGCGAAGTTGATTTCTAGCAGCCTGCTGTTGACCCCAAGCAGGCGAGACTTGCTGTGAATGTGACAAAACATGGACATGGGGTCCTCAAATAAGTGGAGTGGTTCGGGAAGACTTCCCAAGGAACTGATGATGCCAAAGCCTGAGTCAGCGGGTAAAGCGTGTGAGAGGGAAGGGGAATGTGTTAGTCAGCCCTGCCTGCTGCAACCAAACACCCCAGATGGGGTGGCTTCACACACAGAAATTTATTAAGGTTCTGAAGGCTGGGAGTTCAAGACCAAGGTACTAGCTGTCTTGGTTCCTGGTGGGGCCTTCGTCCTGGCTTGCAGAATGTGGCTGTCTTCTCCCTGTGTCCTCAACCACAGAGCGAGGGAGCCCTGGGATCTCTTCCTCCTCCTACAAGGGCACTGTTCCCATTATGGGGGCCTCACACCCATGACTTCATCTGTACCTAAGTACCTCCCAAAGGCCCTACCTCCTAATCCCCTCACTTTGAAGGCTAGAGCACAAACAGCATTTAAAAAATTTTTAAGGACAGTCTTGCTTTCCATTAGTTTACCCCCTGTCATGATTTAGACAATATGTTCACTGTACCATTAACTACAGTACATTAAACACAAACAGGATGTCCTAGCGCATAGGTTCTCTTCTGAAGACAAGTCAAAGGTATCTGTGCTTTATTCCTTCTTCTAAAATGATAGTGGGTATGTATAATCATTCATGGATTAACAATAAACCAGAGCTCAGAGAGTGGAACAGTTTGAAATGTGTTTGGTTGACCAGTTGAAAAATATGCATACATGTAATCATTCAGCCTCAGGTAGTGTACCTGTTTTTATGGGTAAATTGCAGGGGTTTCTCTTTAAAAATAATTTTCTTAAATGTGAGGTTTTAGTTTTTGGCTCATATCTGTTGGATTTATTATAGTGTTTTAAATACCTGGCTTAGATCACTTGAAATTCTTAAATTATGCTTTAAGCAGATATTAGCATAATGATATCACCTATTAATAGAGATTCTTACAAGAGTAAAGGTACCTGCAATTTGCATGAGTTAGAAAACTTGGTGTGATTAGTAGCATCCCAACAAACCCAGCATAACTATTGCAATGACTACACTTCCCAGCACTGTAATTATCTCCTAAAACTTTTATTGGGAACATTGATTGCCATTTGCTCACTCACTCACTTTGAGAAAATGGAAAGATGAAGAAGTGCCAGGAGTTTCTGTGTGTGGGTCCTGTGTAAAAGGGATGGTTTGGACTGGCTAGAAGGACTGCATGACCTTTCCGCACTCAGGGTACAGGCTAGAGTGTGTACTTCTGTCAGTTACCAAGAATTTCAGGGAAGATGGAGAGTTTTAAAGAGGAAAAAAGTGGAATGATGATTTGTTTTGAAGACTGTTCCATAAAAATGTCTTGTTTCTCCCTGAGCATTGTTCATACTCATGTGCCGAGGGGGAGGGATTCTGCTTCCTGTGATCTTTTGATTCTCTCAATCATTACTGCTGAGTCTATAAGCCAGGCCTGGCTATTCCCCCCATCCCACCCCAACTTCACTTGCCTTGTAACTGATGTCCTTACCCTACTTTCTCTCCAGTTCCTTCTCTCTCCTGCAGCCCAAGGGCTCTTTATAAAGAGCAGACTTGATCCTGCCACTCCCTGCTCCAAGAGCTCTTACTTCCCAGTCTTTGCCATGGCTAAGCATGGGTCAGATAACCACTGGCCTCATGAGCCGTGACTGTACCATCCCGAGAGCATCTTTTGACTTGGTGCTTCTGTCACTGTTGTGTAAATTCAGTGAGAGCAGGGCCGGGCCTGCCCCATTCAATCTAAGCACTTAACACGGAGAGGTGACAGCAGAAATGGCCAAGACGGTGAGCCATTTTTGTTCCCAATTTTGCTTGTTGCTGCCTTTAATGTAGCTTAAAGGCAAAGGGTTTGTTTAGCCCCAGCATCTGTTTCTAGCCTTTGTTCACCTTTTCCCTATACAGGTGGATGTTCATTCTGGAATATGTCTCAAAAAACACCACAACAAGTGAGGTGGTGGTTCTAATTGGTTTGTTTTGAGTACAGAAAATGTAAGTGTGGCAAAGATGCGCAGTCTGCTTTTCCTATGGACAACTGGGGAGGAATCGAGGCTGACCCAGCAGAATTGTAAAGTGTGTGTGTGTGTGTGTGTGTGTGTGTGTGTATTTGCATGCTTACGTGCTTGTGTGCTGAGTGTGTCCAGCTAGGTGTTTGCATGTGTTGTGCTGGGTTAGCTTTGTAAGAAGGTAATGATTCTGACTTCTGATCTAGTGTTGCTGAGTTCTGTTTTTTCCTTTCTCTGTTTTTTTTTTTTTTTTTTTTCTGCCAGAGAGTGACCTATGTGTGTCAAAATGGATAGTTTCAGAAAAGCAAAAGTAGCAAATCCTAGAAGGTTACCCTCAGATGTCTGATTACTCCTCCTGTAACCCGGATTTTGTTAGTAAAAAATATTTTTCAGTCTCCTAGAATGTGGCTGTATATGTGTGCATATGTGATTGGCATTGAACCAAAGCAATTTAGAAAAACGTAGCTTAGATCAAGCAAATGAAATTGCAGAATACAGAAAAGATAGCCCAGAATATGCAGGTACAGGTAGATGGCAGAGATCTTGAATTTTCTTGCATTTATAATTATTTTCTGCAGATTGTATTCTTTTTCCCCAGTTTCCCGGCATCTCCAATGAGACTGTTTTGGAGGAAATTTCCTGGCTCCTTTATTTTTATCACAGACTAAAAGATACTTATGGACATGTTCTCCAATTATTGCTTTACCTTGTCCAATACCATGGCCACCTGGAATAGTTTGGCTTCCTTTGTCTAACAAATGAGTGGTGTGTTTCAACAGTCTGGTAGGTTCATACCAGGATGCAGACAAAGGAAGTCTGAACAATGTGTCTTTCACTTCCTCGCTGCCCTTCCCAATGCTGGGGTCCACATAGTCGAATGCAGAGTCTTAGAAAGCACCAAGAAAGTTGGCTTACTGATAAATTACAAAACAAATAGATGTGTCATTTGCATTTCTTCCTGAAAACTAATCAGGAGGCAAGGGCTTGGCTTGGACTGTTGGCGAGAACTTGAGTGATTGCTTAGCCACTCAAACATTTTCTTCTTTCCTCAGTTATCCATTCGGGGCTCTAGCTTGTATCTTGTTCCCTTAAATAAAACAGCTGAGTTGACTTGTCTGTGGCCTCTGGGAATAATTTAATTCTTACAGTGGGGACTAAGTAGCCAGACAGAAGCAAATGAAAACTCCTCTCTAAAACACTCACACACACACTCCTACTCTGTGTATTCTGTGGCTTGGAGAGAAATTTGGGGAATATTCATGCATTATTTGTCCTTTTAATATTCCAACCTATCTCATCAATAGATGTGGGACAACCAACTTTTGTCTGATCAAAAGAGTATGCAGATTTTTGTCAGCTGAGATGTCGTACAGTGTGACAGAGACAAGTATGATCATTTAGTGATCCAACCTGTGTTTTCATGGAAAAAGTGTGTCTTGGTAGAGAGGGAAGTCAGAAAGAGATAGAAAAGAATATTAACACAACGTCAGTGTACTTTGAGTGTATTAGCACATTTAATTCTCACAACAATGCTGACATCCATTAATTTTACCAAAGTTCTTAAATTCATACACACTATAAGAGATAGAAGTTCAGTGCAAGTTTTTTTCCACGGCAAATGGCACTCCAATTACATAATGGGGAACAAAATAATTGGGAAAAAATTCTAACAAGACAGTGACACATACAGACAGAGGAAAGATCATGTGGGCATAGAGTGAGAAAGTAGCCAGAAAAAGAGACCTTAGAAGAAACCAAACCTGACTTTGATCTTGGGCTTCTACCTTCTAGAAATCTGATGAATACATTTCTGCCTCATATAAGCCACCCAGTGTGTGGTGTTACGTTATGGCAGCCCAAGAAATTAATATGTACAGAAAGACTCTAGCTGTGGTCAGGATCCACAGGCAACTGAGCAATCTAGTTGGTGAGATACCTCTCTGTCTCTGTAGCTCTTTGTATATCTATGTCTATATCTACATTCACTACAGAGTTAGAGAGGTGAGACAGTTTTTCAGGGCTTCTTCTCCCCTGCTAATTGAGAAAGTGGGCGAATACAGCCAGGAGCATTTTAGAAGACTTGAAATTGAGCGTGTTCATTTTAGAACCTGATAATACCTACTTATTAGGCTTTTATGAGGGCAGATAAGTGTTTTTTGTTTTTTTTTTTTTAAAACCTGTCTTTCCAATACTAGTAGGCTGAATAGTCAGAAGTTGGTAAGGCCTCTTTGATATTTATTGGAGTAGCCATGGAAATAATTTTATACCTTGGGTTCTGTGATTTATTTCCATTATGAATATATTTGGGATTCATTTTGAGGCTTTAAAAACTGGGAGTGCTGTGGTCTCAGGGTTATTTTTTATTAAACATTGTCTCCCTCACTGTTGGCTGCATTTCAGGTGCTGGTTCAAATCTAGATAGTGGGCTGTGTCAGCATCAGACATGCCATCAAATGATAATAATTATAATAATTACATATATAAAAAGGATGGAAGTGGGTTGGCTGAATTTGATATTTAACTTTTCTGATTCAGTTTTGGCACCCTGAAAGTGAAGATAATTTTGATAAGTACCTTGTTACCGCTGAAGAGTAGGCCACAATCATTCTTGGGAAGGGATCTGAATCTTTGAATGAAGGTGTTTTGAATGCAAATTGTTATTTACATTTGTCACTAAGTTTTACATCTTGGACTGGAAGAAGATTGTCTATATCCTGTCAGTTTGAGTCTGACTCTGAAATAAGAAGTAAGCACGCATGGTCGATGGGCAGGATGGGGAGGTGGGATTCTCTTCAGAAACAGCATAGTCACCACCGTGAAACAGAATTGCTACCTTCTCCTTACAGAGTTTCATACTTCAAAGATAAGTTAATTTTTTTTGCTTCCAATCCACAGCCACATATCTTATTTTTTCCCTGCTTTCTCCTTGCCCCCCTCCCTACAATGTGTTAATTTTGTTTCAGTAGAAACTTCCAGAGAAATGGAGTGAATCATTCAGCAAGGGGAAAACATCAACCATCTAGAATCCTAAACATTGACCTAGAATCCATTTTAATGTGATTAAAGTCCTGCTAGCCAATAAAAATGGAGGGCAAGGTAGAAAGCCAAGTGGCTCATCCATGGAACTAAACCAGAATCTAGTAATCTACATTGAGCTCAAGGCTAGGTCCTGAGGGAAATATAAAATACAACTAGCTTTTGGCCTCCAGGAGTTTAGAGTCTGTTGGACAGAAAAATCATTCAGACAGTTTATGAGACATGCTGAGATAATTTATGGCTGTCACTACAGCATCACTTTCTTTCCATTTTCAGAGTGTAGAGTCCCTTTTTCCTGATTCCCAAGGGGGCCTGGAAATCCATAGTCAGTCTCTGTTAGTGTCACCAAAGTATACTGGTAGCAAAGCTTACCTGGATGAGGGCATCCAAAGTTCAGGTCATCTCCTGTGGATGGCACATCTGCAGTTTGACCCCTTGTAACAGACCTTTCCCTGTTCTATGTTCTGTTCTCAGCCACTTCAAGACCACAGATGTTGGACACAGTGGGTTCAGATTCTTAGTCTCAGAGCCCTCAGCTCTTTTCCATTTCTGCTTTCCCCCAAATTTCCTTCTCAAGCTCTGGAAATATCTTCTCATGGATCTTTAAAACACATAATTATGACACCCTTACTCCTGAAAAAAATGGGACTACCCCCTTGTGTTCCTAGGGATGGCTACTTCAAAGATGGCTACTATCTTGAGAACCACCAAGGTAATCTTTTATTATATCTTTTGTTAAAGAGGAGAAAAATGATGAAAGAAAGTTAAGTCACACCAATGGTCAGTTATCAAGTAAGCAAAGAAATATGTGATGAGCAGAAACAGAATGACACACATTTTCACACATCTTATTCTATTTCATCTCCCATTTTATTGATCAGAAAGGTGAAACTCACAACAGTTAAACACCTTGTTTAAAGTTTTAGATTTAATACTGCCAACATTGCATGCATTTTCTGTTCCCCAGGAGAGTGTTCCTGGATTGAAAGAGAATGTGCTTCTTGTGGGTTGAAATGTTTTAGATGCAGGTTTGGAGGAGGGCTTATTTGAACTGGTTCTTGACTGAATTATAGGTTTTAGCTAGACAGTGGAAAGATTCAAGGCTATTCCTGGACTGGAGGGATTAGATGATTAAAACCACAGGTTGGGAAGTGCAAGGTGTATTTGGAAGCCTGTATGTAGTCTGTTTGGCTGGAAAAGAGGGTCTGTTCATATAATGAAAAGGCACCCAGCCAAAGAGAAGCGAACAGTGAAGATCACGGCTGACAATGTTATGATCTGGGAGTTTTGGGCACCTCTGTTAAGTGAGGACAAACAGTGTTGACCTCTTATCATGGGCAAGCTGGGATTCTGAGTCATCGTGACTGGGAAGCGGCATGCTCCATTATCTGAGGCATGATATTATATCCACCAGCTATTTAGTGCAGTGGATTTTTGTTCCACTGAAATGATTTTCTCAGTGTGAACTCAATAACAAGGGGTATGATGATAGTTTTTCTGTGTTGCCAGAAACTAGGTCTGAATTTCTTCCAGTGCCTCCTGCTCTAAGCACCTCTTATGATTAATTAACCTTTTGTGGAGTAACTAGGACATCTGTGTGGGATGAGATGTACTTTGGTCAGACTTCAGTTTTCAGTTGTTCACCAAGAGGATAATTAATTATAAAGAGCTGCATCTGAACAGAAGAGTGTTGGAGGAAATCCAAATGAAGCAAAACAACTAATTATCAATGAGCAAGAAGTTTTTAAAAAATTGTTGTTGTAGGAGAGAATAAAATACTCAATGTAATATAAATAAGAGGTAGTAGTAATTTAAGATGCCTGCTTTGACTGTGAACTTAACATAAAAATTTGGGATATTTGCATTTTGAAGATAAGGTACAATGAACTAACAATAACTAGACAAATTGGAAATAGAGTCAAGTTAGTGTTTAAAATAAATATGTGTTCCCCTTTGAGATAATTGTTATGTTGACTTCAACAAAGGCATATCTAGAATGATCTGGCCATTATTACCGCTGACAAATAACAATAAACTTCTCTCATTTGGAGAAGAAGGTTGGATAAGATGCAAAGTAAGAGATAAAATGTAGGAAGCTAAAATCAGTGCAAAATCAATTTAGCATAAATGGCTGTTACAATAGGGAGGGTTCCTAGTGCTTTGCTTTCTGAGGTTAAACTTCTCCAGTGTTTAGCCCAGCTCTGCAGGATAGAAGTCTTCTACAAAACTCTTGAGTCAGAAAGACTAGTCTGCCTTCTTTGACTATGAGGATAAGTTAGGCTAGTGGACAATATGAAAAATTTTTACTCTATGACAAAATGATCCCACGTTCACTGATACTTTCCTTTTAAATACTGTGTGATCTATTTTAGTGATTGAATGGGATCCTAGATTGGATATATATATATATATATATATATATATATATATATATATATATTCTCCTTGCTTATTTCTTCTGCTTTTATGAAATAGTTTTTATTCCTATTTTCTTTCTCTCTACCTTGTGGCTTTTGCTGCTTCATATTGGTATTGTTGCCCACTCCATGTGTCTCTCAATATCTAAAATTTCTAATTGTCTGCTAT
>NW_004955457.1:7610153-7611975 GCF_000276665.1 Chinchilla lanigera
TCCTAGCAATAAGTTACCAGGAGACAATGATCCCGTGACACAATCACCTTCCAAACACATGAAGCTTCTGGGGCCCATTTAGATGCAAACCTATATAGTGATTGTATATCATCGTTTTGGGACTTAGAGAGACAAGCAAAACTGAAGGTTTTGCATGAAGTACGAAGCTCACGTATTATAACAAGTCCTTTGTCTCTGACCCAGGTATCTTGCGTCTCCTGCTTGGTTCCATTAAAGCAAGGATAAATTGTCAGCTTGCAAGGAATGTTAGGTATCTTCACTATTTTTGAAGTGTATATCTTACATTCAAGTTCCCTAAGAAAATATGATAGGGTCAGCTACTCACTATGTGGTGTTGAGGGTCCCTATAGGGACACTGGGTCCCAGAGTTCTTATGTTAGACCACTTTCTAGGCTGGTCAATAGGTTGCTGGTTTTGGATCAGGTAGTCTTTCTTGGATCACTTATCTGTGGTCAAGTTTTCAAGATTACTTTGTTCAAGTATTGGCACTAGCAAATGATGAATTCATTGAAAAAGACCTCTGGGAAAAGCCTTTGAAGTTCTAAGAAGCAGACACTGAAACCTGCATCTTTTATGGACTATCTGGGTAAATGCTATTGAGAAATAATTGTCACCTTGTTTGTCTGTGCATTCTAAGGTTATTGTAAACAATGATGACTGCATGCCATCTGCACCTCATCGATTCTGTGCCTAAAATGGAAGTGTTTGTTACATTCTTCCTTCCTCGCTTGCTTTCTTGCTCTTACTTTCTTTTGGCAGTACTAGAAAATGAACCCAGGGCCTTAACACTCAGATACATTCCCAGACTACTTTTAGTTTTTTAGATGAGGTCTTGCTAAGTTGTCCAGGCTTGGTTCAAATTTGTGATCCTCCTGCCTTAGCCTCTAAGAGTGCCAGGATTACAGGCATGTGTCACTATAACTGGCTATCTTGTGTTACTAATACTGGATTCTGAGATGAATGCTTAGATTTGCTGCCATGGTTCTTCCTCAGCAGTTATTCCTCCACTGGAAGAACAGTCACGAGGTTAACTGGATGACCTTTACTGAAAGGTCAGGCGTGGACTCTGATCGGCCCACATCAACTAGTAAAATTCCTTTTGCTTTGTCACTGTGGTAGATACAGAGAGGGCCTATGACTTTACATTATTGTTTAGAAAGCTTTCTCCTTTTTGGATAACTTGGTATGGGAATGTAAATCTCCAGTGGTAGCTTCTATTTCATCACTAAGATGCAAGCCAGCCTGAAATAAAAACTGGTATTTTGAAGAAAGGAAGAGTAAAGGGAGCAGCAAAAACTGGAGTGACACTATCCCCAGTGAAATTCTCTAGGCTTTCATTATGTGTGTCAGATAATTAACCTTATTGTTAATGTTAGTTTGAGTTGAGCCTTCTAGTACTTATCACTAAATAATTTTAAGTGATTCATTTATCAGTTTTTATATCACCTGAGGTCACTGAGGGGTTAATGTTCTGAGATTATGTCAGCAACACATGTCTTCCTGAAGCTGAGTTAGTGTACTGTAGCCTTGGAGACATCAGATGCAACAGTATGTGTTGGTGTCTTCTACTGCTCTTTCCCCAGGACTTGCCACATGATATGTGCCCATAAACATTGGTGGCACAAATTGATGAATGCACCCTATTGTTTAGGTTTTAGGTCTACAACTAAACTGTTGCTTCCCGGCTCTGGTCAGATCCGCTTGACTGCTTCAATCAGGCTTTGGCTGCAAGATTTGGAGAATGAGATTAGCTAGTAAAGAGTTAAATAGAAAGACCAAAAAAAAAAAAAAAAAAAAAAAA